>NC_090732.1:174027860-174035360 GCF_036898095.1 Palaemon carinicauda | reverse complement strand
TTATTGTTAATTTTTTCTCATTTATCTATTTCCTTATTTCCTTTCTTCACTGGGTTATTTTTCCCTATTGGAGCCCTTGGGTTTATGGCAGCTTGCTTTTCCAACTAGGGTTGTAGTTTAGCTTGTAATAATAATAATAATAATAATAATAATAATAATAATAATAATAATTCTATAGTTTATATATGACCTATCTGTTTGGACGTTGTTACTGTTATTAGAATGATTTATTGTTAATTTATTTTCATCATTTATTTATTTCCTTATTTCCTTTCCTCACTGGGCAATATTTCCCTGTTGGAGCCCTTTATTATTATTATTATCATTATCATTATTATCATCCAAGCTACAACCCTAGTTGGAAAAGCAAGATGCTATAAGCCCAAGGGCTCCAATAGGGAAAAATAGCCCAGTGAGGAAAGGAAATAAGGATATAAATAAATGATGAGAATAAATTAATAATAAATCATTCTAAAAACAGTAACAGCGTCAAAACAGATATGTCCTATATGAACTATTAACAACGTCAAAAACAGATATGTCATATATAAACTATAAAAAGACTCATGTCAGCCTGGTCAACATAAAAAACATTTGATCCAACTTTGAACTTTTGAAGTTCTACTGATTCAACTACCCGATTAGGAAGATCATTCCACAACTTGGTAACAGCTGGAATAAAACTTCTAGAATACTGTGTAGTATTGAACCTCATGATGGAGACGGCCTGACTATTAGAATTAACTCCCTGCCTAGTATTATAGCATCATGCTTTTCCAACTAGGGTTGTAGCTTAGCTAGTAATATTGATAATATTAATAATACCCGGATCTTACGTGGCTCCAAAAAGAACATCCTAATTCTCTCTATCTAATCCTGAGGATTTATAAAAAAATCTTTTCTTTTTAAACATATTCGACTCGAGGATTCTTTTAGTCTCTATTCACTGCCTCTCTATCCTCACGGAATTAAATTGACGAAGTCCTTCAGGAACTAATGAGTATCAAGATTAATTAAAAGAGGAATTAATTAAGATTAAGTCTCTGAAGTGGACGGGGGCTCAATGGGAGGCTGAAGAATGTTTTTCTTTCATTACGTCCTCAAAAGAAAAAAAAAAAAAAAAAAAAAAAAAAAAAAAAAAAAAAAAAAAAAAAAAAAAAAACCGAAGAGGAAAAAAAAAAAAAAACTATTAGGGAATAGGTAATAAGATTAAGCCCAAACGCAAAAAATATTAAGATGAAAGAAAATAAACTGTCATTGAATAGGAAATAGGATTTTGTCTTCGAGCTATTTTAGAGGACTAAAGAGATTATATACTATAGCTGAAACAAAAATATCCTTAGAAGACTGACAGTGTTGAACGATAAAATTATCCTTTTGAAATATATATTTGTATGATTTCTTCATAGAATAAAGATATAAGATGATTAGAAGTCTTTTTGCTGTTCATTGTCGAATCCTTGTATATATTCTAACCAAAAAATATTGTTCAGTGGCCACTTTCCTCTTGGTAAGGGTAGAATAGACTGTTTAGCTATGGTAAGCAGCTCTTCTAGGAGGACACTCCTAAATCAAACCACTGTTCTCTAGTCTTGTGTAGTGCCATAGCCTCTGTACCATGGTCTTCCACTGTCCTGGGTTAGAGTTCTCTTGATTGAGGGTACACTCGAGCGCACTATTCTATCTTATTTCTCTTCCTCTTGTTTTGTTAAAGTTTTTATAGTTTATATAGGAGATATTTCAATGTTGTTACTCTTAAGACATTCTATTTTCCTTTTTTTCCTTTCCTCACTGGGCTATTTTCCCTACTGGATTCCCTGAGGTTATAACATCCTGTTTTTCCAACTAGGGTTGTAGCTTAGTTAATAATAATAATAATAATAATAATAATAATAATAATAATAATAATAATATCAATACTACTACTACTACTACTACTACTACTACTACTACTACTAATGACAAGAACAACAACAACAACAACAACAACAACAATAATAATAATAATAATAATAATAATAATAATAATAATAATAATAATGATAACAACAACAATAAAATAATAATAATAATAATAATAATAATAATAATAATAATAATAATAATAATAACAACAACAATAACAATAACAACAACAACAACAATAATAATAATAATAATAATAATAATAATAATAATAATAATAATAAAGAGATTTCATCGAACTAACCCCATGACCCCCTGACCTTTGGCAATTCCAGAGAGGACACTGAAAGCAAGATTATTCTAATTGGATGAAATGTTCTCACTGATTTAATTTCACTTAACATTGGACTTGACGCTTTGGGAACACGATTAAAACTATAGGATTTTCCCATTCTATTATTTCTAAATCTAACTTTTCAGCCTTTGTTTTTAGGGGCGATGACTACGAGGGATTCAATCTCTTGTTTGAGGGTACACTGACACGGTATTCTATCTTATTTCTTCTGCTCTTTTTTTATTTTCTTTTTTTAAGTTTTTGTAGTTTATATATGAAAGATTTGTTTCAATGTTGTTGATGATTTTATAATATTTTATCTCAATTGTATTTTATCTTATTTCTTTTGCCTTTTTTGTTTTTGTTTTTATAGTTTATATATGAAAGATTTGTTTCAATGTTGTTGATGATTTTATAATATTTAATTTTAATTTGTCATTAATTCTCTAATGATTTTTTTTTAAAGTTTCTGTAGTTTATATATGAAAGATTTATTTCAATGTTGTTGATGATTTTATAATATTTAATTTTAATTTGTCATTAATTCTCTAATGATTTTTTTTTCTTTTTTAAGTTTTTATAGTTTATATACGAAAGATTTATTTCAATGTTTTAGATGATTTTATAACATTTTATTTTAATTGTTCATTAATTCTCTAATGATTTTTTTTTAAGTTTTTATAGTTTATATATGAAAGATTTATTCCAATGTTGTTGTTGACCTTAAAATATTTAATTTTAATTGTTCATTAATTCTCTAATGATTTTTTTTTAAGTTTTTATAATTTATATATGAAAGATTTATTTCAATGTTGATGATCTTAAAATATTTTATTTCAATTGTTCATTACTTCTCTCGTAATTCATTTATTCACTTATTTCCTTTCTCCACTGGGCTAGTTTTTTTTAGTTTATATATGAAAGATTTGTTTCAATGTTGTTGATGATATTATGATATTTCCTTTCTATTGTTCATTACTTCTCTAGTAATCTATTTATTTCCTTATTTCCTTTCCTCACTGAGCTATTTTCCCCTGATGGAGACGTTGTTCTTATAGCTTCTTGCTTTTCCAACTAAGGTTGTAGCTTGGCTAATAATATTATCCTCATTACTTGCTAAGCTACGACCCTAGTTGGAAAAGCAGGATGCTATAAACCCAGGGGCTCCAGCAGGGAAAATAGGCCAGTGTGGAAAGGAAACAAGGAAAAGTAAAGTATTTTCAGAACAGTATTATTACAATAAATTACTACTACTACTACTACTACTACTACTACTACTACTACTACTACTAATAATAATAATAATAATAATAATAATAATAATTATAATTAGAAAAAAATAAAATAATAATAATAACAATAATAATAATAATAATAATATTAAAATAATAATAATAATAATAATAATGATAATAATAATAATAATAATAATAATAATGATAATAAATAATAATAATAATAACAAATACACAGATTTAATAGGATTCATTATCCCTATCTGAATCATTTCAATTTCCTTATCTCTTCAAGGAAGGTTAATATCTAAATGTCAAACGGGCGATCCTAAAGAAGGCAGAGTACGGTATCGGAACAGGGCATGAATATCTAACTCTCATCGGATCTGTTTCATTATAGGATTTTGATACGAGTCCTATACGCGTTAGGATTTCATAGGATCACACTTACGCCGCTGATGTTAAAGGAAGATGTACACTGGCACAGAATAACGTCCTTGACTGGCGTTCTACCGGATTGGGATTCGAGTCCCACTCAAGCTATTATTATTATTATTATTACTTGCTAAGCTACAAGCCTAGTTGGAAAAGCAGGATGCTATAAGCCCAGGGGCCCAAACAGGGAAAATAGCCCAGTAAGGAAAGGAAACACAGAAAAATAAAATATTTCAAGAACAGTAATATGAAAATAAATATTTCCTATATAAACTATAAAAACTTTAACAAAACACGAAGAGAAATTAGATAGAATAGTGCGCCCGAGTGTACCCTCAAGCAAGAGAACTCTAACCCAAGAGAGTGGAAGACCATGGTACAGACGCTATGGCACTACCCAAGACTAGAAAACAAAAGTTTGAAATTGCAGTGACCTTCTCCTAGAAGAGCTGCTGACCATAGCTAAAGAGTCTCTTTTACCCATTAGATAAATAATACCCCAAAACGTGGAAAAGCAAACCAAGAAAATTAAAGTATATACCTGCCATTACAATGTGAAGATTAAATGTGGTATCAATAATCATAGGAGCACTAGGGACCATACCTAAGTAATAGAAAAGAAATCTTGAGAAGAGAGGACCTGATATAGCCCCTGGACTTGTGCAGGAAAGTGTGCTACTTCAAACAGCATATTCCGGTAGGATTTTTAATTAAATGCCATTACAAGGTGAAGATTAAATGGCATGAAACTGAAAATATAGTAGATGCGAGAGATAAAACTACTTTCCATTATTATTATTATTATTATTATTATTATTACTATTATTATTATTATTATTATTATTATTATTATTATTATTATTACTTGCTGAGCTACAACCTTAGTTGGAAAAGCAGGATGCTAGAAGCCCGAGGACCCCAACAGGGAAAATAGCCCAGTAAGGAAAGGAAATAAGGAAACTGTAAGAAAAGTTATTATCAATATAAAATATTTTAAGACCAGTAACAACATTAAAATAAATATTTCATATATAAACTATAAAAACTTTAAAAAACAAGAGGAAGAGAAATAAGATTGCATAGTGTGCCCGAGTGTACCCTCAAGCAAGAGAACTCTACCACAAGACAGTGAAAGACCATGGAACATAGAACACAGATGCTCAATGCACAAGCTACCACAATTATCTCTTAACCATCTATAGAGATCTTAAGCCAATCGCTTGCTTCAGGCAATTTCTATTACGAGCTTATTCATATCAGAAATCTGTTTAATAAAATAGATAGACCAGTTTCAATCAAATTCACATTTAAGAACCTCTCTCAAATAGGAAGTATACATTAAATATGAAATTTCACATTGATAATAGAAAATTAACCTTTATAATATCATCTAAAATGAATATAACGAGAAGGGCACTCAACAGAGCGCAGACCTCCACTAGGGCACATTAATTATCGACCTTTTGCTCGACCTTGACCTCGACCTGTGACCTTAACATGTATCAATTGGCGTGGATATTCATACACTCAAATATGAACTAAGTTTAAAGTCTGACAATGATGTCCAAACTTATGGCTGATTACATCACGTGAATTGGACATTTCGCTTGGCCGTGACCTTGACCTTGACCTTTGACCTTCCAAAATTTAATCATTTCCAGCTTTTTACATGAAAGTTAATCCCTGCTCGTTTCACTATTCTATGATTAAAATTGTGGCCAGGAAGGTGTTCACAAAGAAACACACAAACAGGGGTTAAAACATAACCTCCTTCCAACTTCGTTGGCGGAGGCAACAAGAAAAGAACCACACAGAATTTGAACTACACCGGGGTAAAAATGAAGGAAAGATCAAACAAACAAACACACAAACAGGGGGTAAAGCATAACCTCCTTCCAACTTCGTTGGCGGAGGTAACAAGGATAGAACCAAACTGAATTTGAACTACACCAAGGTAGAAAGGGAGAGAAGACACACCCTGAAGGAGACAGTAAAAGGGGCAGTAATTGGCATCCTTTGTGCTTTTTGGGACTCCATTAACTTTCTCTAATGGCAAGCCATTAGTCCCCTCCTTTCCCAGCGCCTCAAATAAGAGTCTTTTATTGAGCAATTACCGAAGTTTACACCTGTTATATGTTCGTTCAGTTTTTTTTCTGGCGAGAGGCCTTCAGGGAATATGAAAAAGTCTACGGGGTTAGCTCATACGAAAACAGAAATGTAGCCCGAAAAAAAGTCTACGGGGTTAGCTCATACGAAAACAGAAACTCGAAAGCTACTTTTTTATTATTTTAAAACTTGATATAAATTATTATCAATAGAACATCTTAGCTTTTCAAAATTATTACAGTGTATATATACAGTAGACATACACACACACATATATATATATACAAACATACACATATACAATATACAGTATACTCTACGAAGAATTTGAAGAAGGAAAAGAAAAAGAAATGGAAGAAAAGTAGGGGAAGTAGAACAAATATGATTAAAAAAAAATAAAGATGAGAAAATACAAGGACATTTGGAGCCTAGTATATTAGAGAGAGAGAGAGAGAGAGAGAGAGAGAGAGAGAGAGAGAGAGAGAGAGAGAGAGAGACAAGTATATTCAGAGAATAGTATATTAGAGAGAGAGAGAGAGAGAGAGAGAGAGAGAACAAGTATATTCGGAGACTAGTATATGAGAGAGAGAGAGAGAGAGAGAGAGAGAGAGAGAGAGAGAGAGACCTTATTTGAATAATGAGATTCTGATGACACTGGAGGATTACACATTCTCTTGCGAATAAACCTTATGCAATTATTTACCATTCAAAGGGACTCTTAAGTGACCTGAATTTACATAAGTCGATCATTTAATTTAAAAAAGCTACTTTCCTTTTAGCCTTTTTCTTGGTAAGGGTAGAAGAGACTCTTTAGCTATGGTAAGCAGCTCTTCTAGGAGAAGGACACTCCAAAATCAAACCATTTTTCTCTAGTCTTGGGTAGTGCTATAGCCTCTGTATCATGGTCTTCCATTGTCTTGGGTTAGAGTTCTCTTGCTTGAGGGTACGCTCGGGCACACTGTTCTATCTACTTTCTCTTCCTCTTGTTTTGTTAAGTTTTTATTGTTTATATAGGAAATATTTATTTTGATATTGTTACTATTCTTAAAATATTTTATTTTTCCTTGTTTCCTTTCCTCACTGGACTATTTTCCCTGTTGGGGCCCCTGGGCTTATAGCATCCTGCTTTTTCAACTAGGGTTGTAGCTTAGCATTTAATAATAATAACAATAATAATAATAATAATAATAATAATAATAATAATAATAATAATAAACGAAGGAAAGGGAATATATTTAGTGGAATGATCTTCCTAATCGGGTAGTTGAATCGGTAGAACTTCAAAAAGTTCAAAGTTGCAGCAAATGGTTTTATGTTGAACAGGCGGACATAAGTCTTTTTATAGTTTATATATGACATACCTGTTTTGATGTTGTTACTGGTTTTTAAAATATTTTAGTGTTATTTTTTCCCATTTATTTATTTACTTAATTCCTTTCCTCAATGGGTTATTTTTCTCTATTGGAGCCCTTAGGTTTATAGCAG
>NC_090732.1:173992860-174022860 GCF_036898095.1 Palaemon carinicauda | reverse complement strand
AAGAAAATCAAATGAGATTTTTAAACTAAAGTTTTTAGAGGAAATATACATTGATATTTCTTTCATTTATGAGAACACTTGAATATAGTTATTGCCTTAAGAAAATTCAATGAGAATTGTTTAATAAATATTTTAGAGAAAATGTACAATGAAATTCCATATTATTATTATTGTTGTTGTTGTTTTTGTTGTTGTTGTTGTTGTTGATGTTGATGTTGTTTCATGTTCATCATCATCATCATCATCATCATTATCATTAGCGTTGTTATTATTATTATTATTATTATTATTATTATTATTATTACCTCCGCCAGGAGGTTATGTTTTCGGTTCGGTTTGTTTGTTTGTTTGTTTGTTTGTTTGTTTGTTTGTTTGTTTCTCTGTTTGTCTGTCTGTCTGTGGACAACGTAGAGGCCACATTTCTACACGGAATCACTTCAAACTTGGCCAAGTAGTTCCCCAATGTGTATGGAAGAACTGATTAAATTTTGGTCAAGGTCACCCCAAGGTCAAGGTCACAGGGGTCACTGGTGTCACTATGACATAAGTGGCCATATCAAGAGACAGAAATAAAGCACTGACTTTTGCATAAGCCAACAGGGAAGTCCTAGTCCAGGCGCAACCCATGGGTGATGTTCAAATTTATAAAGGTCAAAGGTCAAGGTCATATTGGTGCATTATATCAATGTCATATTAAGTATCAGTGGCAAATGAACAAAGATCACTTGAAGGTCAAAAGTCAAGCAGGTCACTTGAAGGTCAAGGTCACGTGAAGGTCAAGGTCACGTGAAGGTCAAGGTCACCTGAAGGTCAAGGTCACGTGAAGGTCAAGTACATTTGAAGATCAAGGTCACTTGAAGCCAAGGTCATGTGAAGGTCAAGGTCACGTGAAGGTCAAGGTCACTTGAAGGTCACGTGAAGGTCAAGGTCATGTGAAGGTCGAAGTCACATCAATTCATGATTCTAGGACATATGGCGCTCTAGGTCACCTTGGCGGAGGTATGTCCTCTACGAGGACCATGTCCGCGTTCAGGACTTGCTCACTTGTTATTATTATTATTATTACTAGCTAAGCTGGAACCCTTGTTGGAAAAGCAGGATACTATAAGCCTAAAGGCTCCAGAGAAGAATAGCCCAGTGAGGAAAGGAAATAAGGAAATGAATAAACTATAAATTATTATTATTATTATGATTATGATGATTATTATTATTATTATTATTATTATCATTACTAGCTAAGCTACAACACTGATTGGAAAAGCAGGATGCTATAAGCCCAAGGGCTCCAGAGAAGAATAGCCCAGTGAGGAAAGGAAATAAGGAAATGAATAAATTATAAATTATTATTATTATTATTATTATTATTATTATCATTATTATTATTAGCTAAGCTACAACCCTAATTGGAAAAGCAGGATGATATAAGCCCAAGGGCTCCAGAGAAGAATAGCCCAGTGAGGAAAGGAGATAAGGAAATGAATAAACTATATGAGAAGTTATGAACAATTAAAATAAAATATTTCAAGAACAGTAACAACATTAAAACAGAGAGACTTATATCAGCCTGTTCAACATGAAAACATTTGCGGCCAGTTTGAACTTTTGAACATAAATAAAGTATGTGTTTTCTCGAATAAATATAATTGGAAATAAAATTTTCAAAATAGATATAATAAAGTAGTTTTCTGATTTAATAACAAAAGCATTTGTAAGATAGGAGATACTAAAAAAAAAAAAAAACTTGAAATTCAATAAAGTGTTTTTTTTAACAAATATAATTGGAAATAAATTTTCAAAATAAATATAATAAAGTAGTTTTCTGATTTAATAACAAAAGCATTGGTAAGATAGAAGATACTGAAAGAAAAAAACTTGAAATTCAATAGTGTTTTATCTAATAAATATAATTGGAAATAAATTTTCAAAATAGATATAATAAAGTAGTTTTCTGAGTTAATAACAAAAGCATTGGTAAGATAGAAGATACTGAAAAAAACTTGAAATTCAATAAAGTATGTTTTTTCTAACAAATATAATTGGAAATAAATTTTTGAAATAGATATAATAAAATAGTTTTCTAATTTAGTAACAAAAGCATTGGTAAAATAGAAGATACTAAAAAGTTTTTTTCTAACAAATATAATTGGAAATAAATTTTCAAAATAGATATAATAAAGTAGTTTACTGATTTAATAACAAAAGCATTGGTAAAATAGAAGATACTGAAAAAAAAAAAAAAACCGGAGTTTCGTGTCCTACAACTACTGATAATTTACCGTAATTACTTTTGGCAAGACTGGAGAAGTCTCGATGGAATTTCTCGTAATTAGAAAATTCCAGGAAATTCCCTGGAAGGAGAGCCGAAAACGATTTCCAGGACTATCATGAAATTCTTTAGATAGCGAATGAAAACAAAAATTCTGGAACCTATCTCTAATGCTGTTACTCTATTTTCCAAATTCAAGTTAGAGTTCTCTTGCTTGAGGGTACACTCGGGAACACTATTCTATCTAATTTATCTTCCTCTTGTTTTTTTAAAGTTGTATAGTTTATATAGGAAATATTTATTTCATTGTTGTTACTGTTTTTAAAATGTTTTATTTTTCCTTGTTTCCTTTCCTCACTGGGCTATTTTCCCTGTTGGGTCCCTGGGATTATAGCATTCTGCTTTTCCAACTAGGGTTGTGGCTTTGCAAATAGTAGTAGTAGTAATAGTAGTAGAAATAATAATAATAATTAATAATTAATAATAATAATAATAATAATAATAATAATAATAATAATAATAGTTTAGTGATTGACATATGTTAATGATTTGCAAAGGGTATGTGTTCACCCCTGTCTATTTCTTAGTTTATTTATTTGCTTGTTTGTGAGCATCATTACACAAAAACTACTTCACCGATTTTGACCAAACTTGATAATCATGTTAGGTATGACCCAAGGATAAATCTGTAACAAGTACGCAGCAGTAAAGGTTTAAAGATTTTAAAGGTTGCTCATGAATGGCAGAGGCAAGGGGCAGTGACACTGCCCTAGCAATCAGGACAATGCCCTAGAGACTGACCATATATTATATGATCAGCGCCCAAGCCTCCTCTCCACCCACGCTAGGACCAAGGAGGGTAAAGCAGTGGCTGCCGATGACTCAGCAGATAGGCCTATAGGCTCCCCCAAACCTTCCAACCTTAGCTTACAAGGATAGTAAGTTTGCAGACACTAATGGCACTAACGAGTCTAAGCGGGACTCGAACCCCCGATTGGCAAACACCAGGCAGAGACGTTGCCAATCAGGCCACAACAACCTCCGGTAAGCAGTTTTGTTAAACACATAAATTTATGGTAGATCACAGTGAAACAATATCCCTCAGAAGGATATTGGGAGTTTAATGGCATGACAGGATTAGAAATGAAACTATAAAAGAGATTACTCAAGTGCCACATGAGGATGAAATCATGTTGAGGGGTAGATGAAGATGGCTTGGACATGCTCTTCGCACACCCCAAGAGAGATTAGTTCACCAAACTTTCAACTGGGATCCACAAGGCACTAGAAGAGTTGAAAGATCCAGACCTACATGGCTGAAGACTATGAAGCGTGAAGTAGTAGATGGTAAATGGAGAAATTAATCCACCAAACTTTCAACTGGGCTCCACAAGGCACTAGAAGAGTTGGAAAACCCAGGCCTACATGGCTGAGGACTATGAAGCGTGAAGTAGTAGATGGTGAATGGAGAGATTAGTTCACGAAACTTTCAACTGGGCTCCACAAGGCACTAGAAGAGTTTGAAGACCCAGACCTACATGGCTAAAGACTGTAAAGCGTGAAGTATGAGATGATGAATAGAGAAGTATTGAATTAAAAGCTCAAGATAGAGACGACTGGCGGAATCTAGCCGAGGCCCTTTACGTCAATAGGCGTGAGAAGAGATGATGATGATGAATAAATAATTTTATCTGCATATACATCAACTTCGATAATCGAGATGAGGTATAGGTGAATATAGATTTAATTAATCTAAGTAGAATGGAAGAAAACATGTTAATGAGAGAGAGAGAGAGAGAGAGAGAGAGAGAGAGAGAGAGAGAGAGTATATAATCTAATATATTTGTCAATATATTTTGGCATAATTTTAATCTAAATAGAATGGAAGAAAACATGTTAATATGAGAGAGAGAGAGAGAGAGAGAGAGAGAGAGAGAGAGAGAGAGAGATGTTAGCAGAAGCAATATCTTCTGATTTTCCGGGTAAGGACTGAATACAAGATGGGACCCTCTAAGGAGACCAATGTCTTAAGAGGAAGACTATTTCTGGCGCTAAGCGGATTGTCATCGCATAATAATATGTAAATCGAGATTTTGAAAAGGGAGAGAGAGAGAGAGAGAGAGAGAGAGAGAGAGAGAGAGAGAGAGAGTTTTCTCCATTTGATATATAGTTGTGGTTATATTTTCTTGTATAAACATTTATATTATTAAAAAGGTCTATTATTATTATTATTATTATTATTATTACTTGCTAAGCTACAACCCTAGTTAGAAAAGCAGTATGCTAAAAGCCCAGTGGCCCCAACAGGGAAAATAGCCCAGTGAGGAAAGGATAAAAGGAAAAATAAATATTTCAAGAACAGCAACACCTAAACAGATATTTTCTATATAAGCTATAAAAATGTACCCTCAAGCAAGAGAACTCTAACCCAAAGATAGTGGAAGACCGTGGTACAGAGGCTATGTCACTACCAAAGACTAGAGAACAATGGTTTAATTTTAGAGTGTCCTTCTCCTAGAAGAGCTGCTTACCATAGCTAAAGAGTCTCTTCAACCCTTACCAAGAGGAAAGTAGCCACTGAACAATTACAGTGCAGTAACCCCTTGAGAGAAGAATTGTTTGGTAATCTCAGTGTTGTCAGGTGTATGAAGACAGGAGAATCTGTAAAGAATAGGCCAGACTATACGGTGTATGTGTAAGCAAAGGGAAAATAAACCGTCACCAGAGGGAACCCAAGACAGCGGAAGACCGTGGTACAGAGGCTAAGGCACTACCAAAGACGAGAGAATAATAGTTTGATTTTGGAATGTCCTTCTTCTAGAAGAGCTGCTTATCATAGATAAAGAGTCTTGTACCCTCACCAAGAGGAAAGTAGCCACTGAACAATTACAGTGCAGTAGTGAACCCCTTGAATGAAGAAGAATTGTTTGGTAATCTCAGTGTTGCCAGGTGTATGAAGACAGACGAGAATCTGCAAAGAATAGGCCAGACTATTCAGTGTATGTGTAAGCAAAGGGAAAATAAACCGTCTCCAGAGGGAACCCAAGACAGCGGAAGGCCATGGTACAGAGGCTAATTCCCTACCCAAGACTAGAGAACAATGGTTTGATTTTGGAGCGTCCTTCTCCTAAAAGAGCTCTTATCATAGCTAAAGAGTCTCTTCTACCCTTACCATGAGAAAAGTAGCCACTGAACAATTACAGTACAGTAACCCCTTGAGAGAAGAATTGTTTGGTCATCTCAGTGTTGTCAAGTGTATGAAGACATGGGAGAATCTGTAAAGAATAGGCCAGAATATTCAGTGTATGTGTAGGCAAAGGGAGAAAGAACCGTAACTAGAGAGAAGGACCCAATGTAGTACTGTCCGGCCAGTCAAAGTCCTCCATAACACTTTAGTGGTAGTATCTCACCGGGTGGCTGCTGCTCTGGCCAACCTACTACCTGAATATGTTCAGCAGTGTGCAAGGTTATGTCAGATACTAACATAGATTATTCAACAGATAACGACCTTATATACAAGCAGTTGAGAACAACAATGTTACAAGAATTCAATGTGAAACATGCAATGGCAAACTTAAACAGGTTTTTCTATTATCAGAGCTGGAGAGAGAGAGAGAGAGAGAATTTCTGCCTTGTCGTAGGCATTGATTTTCAAATTTAATTATCTAGAGAGAGAGAGAGAGAGAGAGAGAGAGAGAGAGAGATAAAAAAAAACATTAATATTACAGTGTATGAGAGTGTATGAAACACGTCCGGTACAGAATCAATATTTCCCATACAAAGAAAGGTTTAAAATATCATGTAGAGAGAGAGAGAGAGAGAGAGAGAGAGAGAGAGAGAGATAAAAAAATTAATATTACAATGTATCAGTGTTTGAAACACGTCTGGTACGGTATCAATATTTCCCATACAAAGAAAGGTTTAGAGAGAGAGAGAGAGAGAGAGAGAGAGAGAGAGAGAGAGAGAGAGAGAGAGAAAAAAACATTAATATTACATGTAGAGAGAGAGAGAGAGAGAGAGAGAGAGAGAGATAAAATACATTAATATTACATGTAGAGAGAGAGAGAGAGAGAGAGAGAGAGATAAAAAAACATTAATATTACAATGTATGAGAGTGTATGAAACACGTCCGATACAGAATCAATATTTCCCATACAAAGAAAGGTTTAAAATACAGAGCCGATAAGAGAAATACATCATACATGTTCCCGGACAGGAAATAGCAAATAAAATTCGTTTTACGAATCAACCGGACCCATCCATTTGCCCAGACAGTTGCATTTGACAACTTCGACCAATTTTGTTTGCGTTTGGCCCGCCCCATTTTTGGGCGATAAAACTCGAAAAAAATATTGGAATATTTCTGGACATGAAACTTCTGGTATTTGTTTAAAGGTCGACTAGGGAATGTGTATGTGTGTACTGATTATCATCATCATCATCATCATCATTATTATTATTATTATTATTATTATTATTATTATTATTATTAGTTTTATTTTTATTACTATTGTTATTATTATTATTATTATTATTATTATTATTATTTTTATTTTATTTTTATTACTATTATTATTATTATTATTATTATTATTATTGTTATTATTATTATTATTAGTAGTAGTAGTAATAGTAGTATTATTGTTGTTGTTGCTGCTGTTATTACTATTATTGTTAATATTAATATTATTATTATTTCCATTATCATTATTATTATTATTATTATTATTATTATTATTATTATTATTATTATTATTATTATAAGCTAGGCTATAACAATAGATGGAAAAACAAGATGTTATAAGCCCAAACGGCTCCAACAGGGAAAAATATCCTAGTGAGGAAAGGAAACCAGGAAATAAACTACAGAAGAAGAATAAACAATCAAAATAAAATAATTCAAGATTAGTAAATATATCATGACGTATATATAATATTATAAATGGCCAAAAAAATTTAACTTCCAAAATTTAATCTTTTCCAGATTTTTACACAACACTTAATCCGTGAAAGTTTCATTACTCTACGATTAAAATAGTGACAAAAATCTTATCACAAACAAACAAACACACACATAAACAAACACACAAATAGTGGTTGAAACATAACCTCCTTCCAAGTTCCTTAGCACAGTAATAATAAACATTGTTGGATATTGCTGTTGAAAATTGTACCAAATATCAAATAATCTATCACTTTAAAACGCTATTGGACATTTTGCTTGACAGTGATCTTGACCTTTGACCTTGACCTTCCAAAATTTAATAATCTAAAGCTTATTAAATAACAGTTAATCCATGCAAGTTTCATTACTCTACGATTAAAATTGCGGCTAGGAAGCCATTCACAAACACACACACGCACACACACAAACAAATACACAAACATGGCGTAAAACATAACATCCTTCCAACTTTCTTGGTGGAGGTAATAATAATAATAATGAAAATGATAATAATATTATTATTAATAATAATAATAATAATAATAATAATAATAATAATAATAATAATAATAATAAAAATAATGGTTAAAAATAGTAACAATAATAATAATAATAATAATAATAATAATAATGATAGTAAGAATAATAATAATAACAATAATAATAATAATAATAATAATAATAATGGTTAAAAATAATAATAATAATAATAATAATAATAATGGTTAAAAATAATAATAATAATAATAATAATAATAATAATAATAATAATAATAATAACAAAATACCGTACACAATGTTGAATATTGCTGTTGAAAATTGTCCCAAATATCAAAGAATTAATAACTTTAAAAAGTATATATAAATTTTCAAACAATATCGTACCCCATTTGTGCTCTAGAGGAGATCTTCAAAGGAAATTGTGGCTTCAATCGAACGCCTATCGAAAAATAAATAGCACAATCACTATAAGTGGGACTGTGACAAAAGGCATTGTCTGATATTGGAAACCTCTAAGGAGAGAGAGAGAGAGAGAGAGAGAGAGAGAGAGAGAGAGAGAGAGAGTACACAATGCAGTCTTTCTCATAGGTGGTCCTGGATATAATCTTGTGAAATTATAATTATAAGAGAGGTGACTATGATCTGATGGGGACCAATTTAATTAAGTAATTATATATATTACATTTTACAATGAGAGAGAGAGAGAGAGAGAGAGAGAGAGAGAGAGAGAGAGAGGCGAATACGATCTAACGGGGACTAATGTAATTAGTTAATAAAAAATGTTACATTTTACAATGAGAGAGAGAGAGAGAGAGAGAGAGAGAGAGAGAGAGCTTAAGCAGTCTTTCTGTGTGTGTGTGTGAGAGAGAGAGAGAGAGAGAGAGAGAGATCGAGAGATCGAGAGAGAGAGAGAGAGAGAGAGAGAGAGAGAGAGAGAGAGCTCAATGCGGTCTTACCACCCCGGCAAATACTCCTGGGAAATTATATGTACACCAGACCAATGTAATTAAGTCATTTCAAATATTACATTTTTACGAAGAGAATTCCCTTCAAAATACATCCAATAATACAATAATATAATACAATATAATACAATAAACTTTTTTTCTTTTAGCTCCCAATTTCCGAGTGGACCCTTAAATATTAGTTAACTTTAATTAGCTTCGTGTGGTATTGGCGAATTGTATTGGGACAACAGATAAGACGAACGAAGAATTGTTAGACTATTATTAATATTATTATTATTATTATTATTATTATTATTATTATTATTATTGTTGTTGTTGTTGTTGTTACTATTATTATTATTATTATTATTAATATTATTATTATTATTAATATTGTTGTTATTATTATTATTATTATTATTATTATTATTATTATTATTATTATTATTATTATTATCATTACTTGCTAAGCTACAACCTTTGTTGGAAAAGCAAGATGCTATAAGCCCAGGGGCACCAACAGGGAAAATAGCCCAATGAAGAAAGGAAACAAGGATATAAGATGATTATTCAACAATCAAAATAAAATATTTAAGAACCGTAACAATAAAATAATATTTCATATATAAACTATAAAAACTTCAACGAAATAAGAGGAAAATAAATAGGATAGAATAGTGTGCCCGAGTGTACCCTCAAGCAAGAGAACTCTAACCCAAGACCGCAGAAGACCATGGTACAGAGTCTATGGCACTACCCATGACTAGAGAACAACGGTTTGATTTTGGAGTGTCCTTCTCCTAGAAGAGCTGCTTACCATAGCTAAAGAGTCTCTTCTACCCTTAGCCTACCAAGAGGAAAATAGCCACTGAACAATTACAGTGCAGTAGTTAACCCCTTGGGTGAAGAAGAATTGTTTGGTAATCTCAGTGTTGTCAGGTGTATGAGGACACAGGAGAATCTATAAAGAATAGGCCAGACTATTCGGCGTATGTGTAGGCAAAGGGAAAGTGAACCGTAACTAGAAAGAAGGATCAAATGTAATACTGTCTGGCAAGTCAAAGAACCCCATAACTCTATAGTGGTAGTATCTGAACGGGTGGCTGGTGCCCTGGCCAACCTACTACCTACGAACGAAGAATTATTAAACTTAATGATATCAATATCCTTGTAGTGTTCTACACAGGCAGTTTAATATCGATATTCAATATACACATTCATTACGAATTATTTAAATATTTGATATTGATTATTCATGTAAGAAGTCTGCCGATTTAAAGATGTGTTATCCAATTAATCTTTTCAGATGCAAGAGGTTCTAGTTAAAGTTGATGGAACACTTTAGTAACTAAGTTGTGCATCTTGTATAATGATAACTCCCTCCTAAGCTTGTTGTGTTTATGAAATCGAAAGTTATTTACGATGAAAACCATAAGGTTTGAAAGTAACTCATGAATGGCAGAGGTGAGGGACAGTGACAATGTCCTCGAGACTATTATTATTATTATTATTATCATTATTATTATTCGAAAAAAATAAGACCCAGACCAACATGGCTGAGGACTATGAGGTGTGAAGTAGGAGAGGACGATTGGAGAAGTATTGATTTAAAAGCTCAACATAGAGAGGACTGGCGAAATCTAACTGAGGCCCTTTGCGTCAATAGGAGTAGGAGATGATGATGATGATGATTATTATTATTATTATTAAAATCATTATTATTATTATTTGCTAGGCTACAACCCTAGTTGGAAAAACAGGATGCCATAGGCCCTATAAAGGCTCTAACAAGGAAAAATAGCCCAGTGAGGATAGGAAATAAGGGTTCAGATAGAATAGTGCGCCTGAGGGAGCCTTCAAGCAAGATATTACTATTATTATTATCATTATTATTATTATTATTATTATTATTATTATTATTATTATTATTATTATTATTATTATTTGCTAGGCTACAATCCTAGTTGGAAAAAAGGATGCTATAAGGCCAAGGGCTACAACAGGGTGTATATATATATATATATATATATATATATGTATACATATATATATGTATACATATAAATATGTATACATATATATATATATATATATATATACATATATAATATCAGTGCCAAAGCTCCCTTCCTGATATTTAGGAAGAAGAAGAATAAAAATGTAAACAACAAAAGAAGGAAGAGAAGAAAGATAGAGTTAAATATGGTGAATTTGAAGCATTTATCATAAATAAAAAAAGACTCAATTTCTTTCATAAAAAGACTTATTGAAGGACATATTTAATGCAGTTAATAACATGGAAAGCATTGAAGGATGAATTTGCCTGCTATATAGGAAGAAGAAGGAGAAGAAGAAAAATATAAACAACAACAAAAGAAGTGAGAGATGAAAGAAAGAGATAAATAAGACGAATTTGAAGCATTCATCATAAATAAAAACACCCAATTTCTATAACAAAATCTTATTAAAAGACAGAATTAAAAAAAAACAAAATAATATTTCTTTAAACCCAAAAAAGGCACATCATTATTACTATACCTTCACCAACCACTCCAAAACTTTTCCAACTTATTATATACAAAACACCCAATTTCTATAATAAAAAAAAACTTATTAAAAGACATAAAATAAAATAAAATATTTCTTCATACCCCAAAAAAGAACATAAAACGCATATTACACTTCCAGCAACCACTCAAAAACTTTCCCAACTTCTAAGGCCTTCATTTGCGCCAGAAAAATTCCAATTACTAGTCTGCTTTGATGCATAATTTTGGCGCAAGCAAAAGGCCTTAACGAGCCATACTTCATTTCGTTTTTGTGCTTGAAAGCATCACGGCTACTTGGAGTGGCACAAGCGTGGCACAAGAGATTGTTTACGAGAGCAATTCTGCTTTTGAAGTTTAGTCATGTGTGCGTCAAGTTGTAAGTGGAGAGGTGCAAATTAAAGGTTTAAAGGTCGCTCATGAATGGCAGAGGCAAGGGACAGTGACAATGCCCTAGCAGGATAATGCATATGATCAGCACCTAAGCCCTCTCTCCACCCAAGCTAGGATCAAGGAAGGGACAGGCACTGGCTGCTGATGACTCAGTAGGTAGACCTATTGGCTCACTCAAACCCTCCTTCCTTAGCTCACAAGGATGGTGAGGTTGTAGACACTACTAGAAACTACCTAGTTTGAATGGGACTCCTCTCCACCTATCCTAGGACCAGGAGAGCCAGGTAATGACTGCTGATGACTCAGCAGGTAGACCTATAGGCTACCCCCAAACCATCCATCCTTAGCTCACAAGGATGGTGAGGTTTCAGACACTACAAGAAACTAGAGTTTGAGTGAGACTTGATATCCAGTCCAGCAGAACGCAAGGCGGGAACGTTTCCAATAGGCCACAGGAATTACTAGCACACTTCGCTCTGATAAAGTACACCCTCTCACACCCTTACTGCGCTGCAAATAACCAAATAGATAGTAGAGGGAAAGATGGCTTAGTTGGTGGGTGGGGCTATGTGCCGGTGGGCGGGGCTATGTGCCGGTGGGTAGGGCTATGTGCAGGTGGGCAGGGCTATGTGCCGGTGGGCGGGGCTATATGCCGGTGGGCGGGGCTGTGCCGGTGGGCGGGGCTGTGCCGGTGGGTAGGGCTATGTGCCGGTGGGTGGGGCTATGTGCCTGTGGGCGGGGCTATGTGCCGGTGGGCGGGGCTATGTGCCGGTGGGTGGGGCTATGCATCGGTGGGCGGGGCTATGTGCCTGTGGGCGGGGCTATGTGCCGGTGGGTAGGGCTATGTGCCGGTGGGCGGGGCTATGTGCCGGTGGGTAGGGCTATGTGCCGGTAGGCGGGGCTATGTGCCTGTGGGCGGGGCTATGTGCCGGTAGGCGGGGCTATGTGCCTGTGGGCGGGGCTATGTGCCGGTGGGCGGGGCTATGTGCCGGTGGGTGGGGCTATGTGCCGGTGGGCGGGGCTATGTGCCGGTAGGCGGGGCTATGTGCCGGTGGGTGGGACTATGTGCTGGTGGGTGGGGCTATGTGCCGGTGGGCGGGGCTATGTGCCTGTGGGCAGGGCTATGTGCCGGTGGGCGGGGCAATGGGGCTATGTGCCTGTGGGCGGGGCAATGTGCCGGTAGTCGGGACTATGTGCCGGAACTCACTGCGCAGTAAGGGTGTTACAGGGTACACTTCCACAATGAGAGGTGTGCCAGAGATTCATGTCTTCAATTGTACGTAAATTTAATTTGCTTATTAATTTTTCTGTAGTAATTTTAAGTTTTATTATTCATACTGATGTTTATGAAAACATTCTTTCAAATAAGTTTCTATGCTAAAACCAAAGGAATTTTTTTTTAAAATATTGATTATAATTCATTTAACCATTTCCATTTTCTGTCTTTATTTATCCCTTAAATCAATTTCCTTCTTTCGTTATTTATATAACCTATTTCTGAAATCCATAAAAATAAAAAAGTATGTAGAACCGTTTTCATTAGTTATAGATTTTATAAAGAATGAAAAATCCTTTGTTGGAAAATAAGGAAATTAATTAAGTTTATTGGCTGTAAGATTCAAGATATCAGTGAATGCTAAATTCCTATATGAAATAGTAATATATTTGATATTTATGTAATTTTAATGTACATAGTTATTCATATTTTCTTTTTAGATCTGATACAGTTCATAGAGAAGGGATTAGCTGTGCAGATATTCCACTACACATAATACTGTGTAGATACTCGATTTCACATAATACTGTGCAGATATTCCACTACACATGATACTGTGCAGATATCCTATTACACAAAATATCGTGCAGATGTCACACTATACATAATAGTATGCAGATACCACACTATCCATAATAATGTGTAGATATCAAATTGCGCATACTACTGTGTAGTTATCCGCCTACACATGATACTGTGCAAATATCACACTACACATAATACTGTGCAGATATTCGATTACACATAATACTGTGCAGATATCACACTACACATAATACTGTGCAGATATTCTATTAAACATAATACTGTGCAGATATCCCACTACACATAATAATGTGCAGATATCACGCTACACATAATACTGTGCAGATATTACACTACGCATAATACTGTGCAGATATCCCACTACACATAATACTGTGCACATATTCATCTACACATAATACTGTGCAGATATCCTTCTACACATAATACTGTGCAGATATCCTTCTACACATAATACTGTGCAGATATCCTTCTACACATAATACTGTGCAGATATCCTTCTACACATAATACTGTGCAGATATCCTTCTACACATAATACTGTGCAGATATCCTATTACACATAATATCGTGCAGATATCACACTATACATAATACTGTGCAGATATCCCATTACACATAATACTGTGTAGATATCTTAATACACGTAATACTCTATATATATATATATATATATATCACACGACACAGTTTTGTGTAGATATCCACTACGTATAAAACTGTGCAGATATTCCACTACACATAATACTGAGTAGATATCTTAATACACGTAATACTCTATATATATCACACGACACAGTTTTGTGTAGATATTCCATTACGCATAATACTGTGCACATATTATACTACACATAATACCGTGTAATACTGTATAGATATCACACTATACAGAACACTATGCATATATATCCACTACACATAATACCATGTACACATCCCAATAAAATGAAAATAAAAACTATCAGTGAGAATATACATCAATTATATAAATATAATTTAATATTTGTTTACAAAAACAAATTAATCTAATTTGTTATAAATGCTTATCTATCTGTCTGTTTGTCTGTCTAAAGGGAATTACCCACCAAGGAAGATTAGAGGCCAGCTGATTGATTAAGCCGGGAAACCACGTCATTGTTAGACATAGAAGCCTAATTACTTACAACAATGACGTGTGGGATGGCTGTAGATGAGAGAGAGAGAGAGAGAGAGAGAGAGAGAGAGAGAGAGAGAGATTTACCTCATATATGAAAGAATGCAAGATTTTTTCAGTCAAAGCATGACAGAGAGAGAGAGAGAGAGAGAGAGAGAGAGAGAGAGTTGAAATAATGAAAGATTTATTCAGTCAAGGCTTTGTTAGAGAGAGAGAGAGAGAGAGAGAGAGAGAGAGAGAGAGAGAGATTTCCCTCATAGAAAATAATGCAAGATTTATTCAGTCAAAGCAAGTTAGATGATGAGAGAGAGAGAGAGAGAGAGAGAGAGAGAGAGAGAGATTTTCCTCACATATAATATAATTTCAAGATTTATTCAGCCAACGCGTCTTAGATTTAAAGGTGGTCAAATACTAACTTATATATATATATATATATATATAATTGTATATATATATATATATATATATATTGTCTTCAGCTGCGGATTTTCATCTTAATTTGTTGGGCAGGAACTTCCAGTTTAATAAATTTCTCATTCCTGATCTAGATATTAATATCTGGCACCGTCGTTCAATTAGTTCATTATGCATGTTGCATAAGATTTTTTACAATTCTGACCATCCTTTACATTCAGATCTTCCCGGACAGTTTCATCCTGTTCGTAATACTAGGCAAGCAGTTAATTCTAATAGCCAGGCCTTCTCCATCATGAGGCTCAATACTACCCAGTACGCTAGAAGTTTTATTCCAGCTGTTACCAAGTTGTGGAATGATCTTCCTAATCGGGTAGTTGAATCAGTAGAACTTCAAAAGTTCAAACTCGCAGCCAATGTTTTTAAGTTGAACAGGCTTTAGTTTATATATCAAATACCTGTTTTAATGTTGTTAATGTTTTTAAAATATTTTAAGTTTCATTACTTATATTGTTTATCTATTTCCTTATTTCTTTTCCTCACTGGACTATTTTTCTCTGTTGAGCCCTTGGGCTTGTAGCCCTCTTGCTTTTCCAACTAGTGTTGTAGCTTAGCTAGTAATGATAATAATAATAATATTCAGGTCACCTTCAGCGGCATTGCCGGACATATATCTACTCGGTCCCTTCCCGTTTTCTCAGGTAAGGGGGAGAAGGAGTAGTCATACCCTGGTGAGAGGGGATGGCATGTGTGCATATCTATCTACATATTCAGCCATCATTTAATGGCAGGTCGCGTGCACTAGTATATCATCATCATCATCATCGTCATCATCATCATTTCTCCAGTTGTCTCTAGTATTTTTTAAAAGCAAATAAATAAAAAAAAACACTAGTCAATTTTTTTTAGTGAGGCAGATTTTCACCGACTCGCAGGGATGCCCTTTTAGCTCGGAAAAGTGTCCTGATCGATGATTGGTTGGACAAGATAATTCTAACCAATCACAGTGCAGTGGAACTTTTCCGAGCTAAAAGGGCACCGCTGCGAGTCGGTGCAAATGCGCCTCATTAAAAAAAATTGAGTATAGTATATAATATTCCTCCATTTCTTACCTTATTTTCACCACCGAAAGAAAAAACCGTACCGCTGCGAGTCGGTGCAAATGCGACCTCATTAAAAAAAATTAACTATAGTATATAATATTCCTCTATTCCTTACCTTATTTTCACCACCGAAAGAAAGACCTACCGCTACGAGTCGGTGCAAATGCGCCTCATAAAAAAAATAACTATAGTATATATTATTCCTCTATTCCTTACCTTATTTTCACAACCGAAAGAAAAAAAACGTACCGCAGCGAGTCGGTGCAAATGCGCCTCATTAAAAAAATAACTATAGTATATAATATTCCTCTATTCCTTACTTTATTTTCACCACCGAAAGAAAAAGACTTATCAAAAACGGGAAACGAGAGATGTGTGGTAAAGCGAAATTGGAAGCTGGTGCCCTCAACCGGCCCCCCATGGTCCCACGTCCGGGTGCCTCAACCGCCCCCCCCCCCCCATGGTCCCACGTCCGGGTGCCTCAACCGCCCCCCCCCCCCCCTGGGTCCCACGTCCGAAAAGTTTGTCAATCAAAGTCCGATGGGAAACTTTGAATCGTAGCTGGCTCCAGACGAGTGTTCGTAAAATCAGCAGTTACGAGAGACAGGATATGTTGGGATCCTGCCTCGTCGAAGACATATTTCCTTTGGGGAAATTGCATCATTTGAAGGGGTCTTTATATTATTATTATTATTATTATTATTATTATTATTATTATTATTATTATTATTATTATTAATAATAATAATAATAACAGTATTATTATTATTATTATTATTATTATTAATGATAATAATAATAATAATAATAAATAATAATAATAATAATAAATAATAATATTATTATTATTATTATTATTATTATTATTATTATTATTATTATTATTACTATTACTAGCTAAGCTACAACCCTAGTTGGAAAAGCAAGATTCTATAAGCCCCAAGGACTCCAACATCGAAAAATAACCCAGTGAGGAAAGGAAATAATGAAATGAATAAACAATATAAGGAATGAAAAAATTAAAATTAAACATTTTAAAAACAATAACAACATTAAAAAAATTCTTTCATATATAAACTATAAAAAGGACTCATGTCAGCCTGGTCAACATAAAAACCTTTGCTGCAAACTTTGAACTTTTGTAAATTCTACTGATTCAACTACCCGATTAGGAAGATCATTCCACAACTTTGTCACAGCTGGAATAAATCTTCTAGAATACTGAAGGGTCTATTTTAATGCTGTTTCTGTTCTTCAAAATATTTCATTTCAATTGTTCATTATTTCTCTTCTAATTTATTTATTTCATTGTTTCTTTTCGTCACTGGGCTATTTTTCCCTGTTGGAGCCATTGGCTTATAGCATATTACTTTTCCAATCTAGGGTTGTAGCTTATTTAATAATAATAATAATAATAATATAATAATAATAATAATAATAATAATAATAAATAAGGTTTATAATAATAAATAAAAACTACTTGAATCTGAATCTGGCTATATAATGCATATATATATATATATATATATATATGTATGTATATATATACTATATATATATGTGTGTGTGTGTGTGTGTGTGTGTATTTGTATAAATGTATGAGTTTCTATCCGCGCTTGTATCAATGTATGTATATACAGTAAGTAAGAATCTGAATGTAAGTTTCCATGGGAGAGAGAGAGAGAGAGAGAGAGAGAGAGAGAGAGAGGGTAGAATTGGAAATTCCAGAGTAAGTCATCATCACATCACAACTGTGATTGCAGTAATTTACGTCCATTGCCCACTTAAGGATAATTACACTTTCAAACAGCTGTTGTTCTGTATTGTTTATAGGACGTAATTTCCCCGTCTTTATCGAATGCAAATTCGCTCCTGTTTCATCTGGCTTTCTATATTTGCCTCCGCCAACGAAGTTGGAAGGAGGGGAATGTTTTACCCCCCGTTTTGTGTGTTTTTATTTGTGTTTGTTTGTGAACAGCTTCCTAACGAAGGTGGAAAGGAAGTTGTTTTATCCCTGTTTGTGTGTTTGTTTGTGTTTGTGAACAGCTTTCTAACGAAGTTGGAAGGAGGTTATGTTTTACCTCCTGTTTGTGTATTTGTTTCAACCCTGCTTTGTGTGTTTGTTTGTGAATACTTACCTCCGCCAACGAAGTTGCAAGGAGGTGATGTTTTACCTCCTGTTTGTGTGTGTGTGTGTGTTTGTGAACAGCTTCCTAACGAAGTTGGAATGAGGTTATGTTTTACTCTCTTTTTGTGTTTTTGTTTGTGAACACTTACCTCCGCCAACGGAGTTGCAAGGAGGTGATGTTTTACCCCCTGTTTGTGGTTCTTTTTGTATTTGTGAACAGCTTCCTGGCCGCAATTTCAATCGTAGAGTAATGAAACTTGCAGGGATTAACTATTATGTAATAAGCTTGCAATGATTCAATTTTGGAAGGTCAAGGTCAATGGTCAAAGGTCAGGGTCACGGTCAAGCAAAGAGTCCAGTTCACGTAAGCAACCATAAGTTTGGACATCGTTGTCACAGACTTCAAACATGGTTCCTATTTAACTTTATAAACATCCACCCAAATTAATAAAGGTCAAAGGTCAAGTTCAAGGTCGAGAAATAAGTGCCCCTCTTGTTATGAATGTTTTACTTTTATTTTTTAGTATTTTGTTCTCATAGACTGTTACGTGGTAGATATAACCTTATTTATGTTGTTTTTCAGTGGTACATACATACATACATACATACATACATACATATATGCTTATTCACATTTTTAAGCACGCATAAACACACTCATTCACATACATACTGTATATATATACATACATACATACATATATATATATATATATATATATATATATTCGCACTCCCCAAAAGAGATTAGCTCACCAAACGTTCAACTGGGCTCCACAAGGCACTAGAAGAGTTGGAAGACCCAGGCCTACATGGCTGAGGACTATAAAGCGCGAAGTAGGGGATGATGAATGGAGAAGTATTGAATTAAAAGCTCAAGATAGATACGACTGGCCAAATCTAACCGAGGCCCTTTGCGTCAATAGGCGTAGGAGGAGATGATGTTGATATAAATATATATATTATTATTACTTGCTAAGCTACAACCCTAGTTGGAAAAGCAGGATGCTATAAGCCCAGGGGCTCCAATAGGGAAAATAGCTCAGTGAGGAAAGGGAACAAGGAAAAAAATATTTTAAGAAGAGCAACAATATTAAAATAAATATCACTATAAACTATAAAAACTTTAACAAAACAAGAGGAAGAGAAATAAGATATAAGATAGAACAGTGTGCCCGAGTGTACCCTCAAGGATTATGTAAACACTAATGAATTTTGCATCGGGGAAATTCCCCCCCCCCCCCTTTTTTTCTAGACATAAACTTCCTGCAAATATATATAAATATATAAATATATAAATATATATAAGCTTATGCATGGTGTTTTTCAGTGGTACATGCATACAGCCATACATACATAAATATATGCTTATTCACATATACTTTTAAGCGCGCACACACAGTCATACATACATATATATGTATATACATATATACATATATATATATATATATATACATACAGTATATATATATATATATATATACTATATATATATATATATATATATATATATATATATATATATATAGTATATATATATATATATATATAGTATATATATATATATATATATATTCATATATATATATACATACATACATATATATATATATATATATACATATATATATAGATATATATATATATATATATATATACATATACATATAAGCACTAATTTATCTTTTTTTCTCTTTAGACATAAACTTCCTGAAAATATTCTAAAAAGAGTAATCTTGTTCCTTCTATCATCTTAAATATGATGAATTCACAAAACTCCAAAAACTTTTTCCTTTTCATCCTCCATAACTTTTTCAACCATATTTTTCACAGGAAGAGTCAACTGGGAACATCGGCCCATTTCTAACTGTTAAATCTAACATAGATAAAAAAAAAATGTTTTACATAATATACCATCCATTTGAAGTTCAATGTGGTTATAAAAAAGTTAGGTGGAAAGTTATATAAAAATGTTTTTGAAATGGTGGAAATTTAACCCTAGATTTTTTTTTTTTTTTTTGTAATCCATAATCCTGTCATAGAAAGTTGCCGGATTAAAGTGAAATATATAATTCATTAGAATTATGCTTTTAAGAGTTCAAAAGTTTAAAGGCTTCTCATGAATGGCAGAAGCTAGGGACAGTGACATTGCCTTGTCAAGAAGGACAATGCTTTAGAGATTGACCATATCCCCCTCTCCACCTAAGCTAGGACCAAGGAGGGCCAGGTAATGGCTGCTGATGACTCAACAGATAGACCTATAGGCTCCCCCCCCCAAACCCCACCCAGTCCTCAGCCATGTAGGCCTGGGTCTTCCAAATCTTCTAGTGCCTTGTGGAGCCCAGCTAAACGTTTGGTGAGCTAATCCCACTTTGGGACTAGGAAGAGCATGTCCAAACTATAAGGAGAAAGGGATATATCTATCTATCTATCTATCTATCTATATATATATATATATATATATATATATATCCACTACACTATCTTATATACACTGTTTATCCAAGACTGGAAAAAGAATCATACAATATATTACTCGAACGAGCATACATATTTTCCCTGTTGGAGTCCTTGGGCTTATAGCATCCTGCTTTCCCAATTAGAGTTGCAGCTTAGCAAGTAATAATAATAATAATAATAATAATAATAATAATAATAATAATAATAATAAAGTACTACTACTACAACTACTACTACTACTACTACAAATAATAATAGTAATAATAATAATAATAATATTGTAATGATAATAATAATTACAATAGCAATAATAATAATAATAATAATAATAATAATAATAATAATAATAATAATAATAATAATAATAACAATAAAAACAACAATATTAATAATAAAAACAACAAAGCAAACCGAAGAATAAATAAAATTGAAATCAGCAGTAACGGGAATGGCGAAACTGCAGCGCCAGAGACTCGACTCAAAAAGTTTATCAATCAACGTTCATAGGCAACTTTGTGTCGTATTCAGCTTTCTGCGTGTGACAGCGAAATCTGCAGTTTGCGAATGGCCAAGTATGATTGAATTTTGCGACGTCGAAAATATATTAGTTTTTGAGAAATTTGTTTTTGTTTAATAAATTTCGTTGTTTGCTAAAATTCGTTTTGTTTGCTAAAATTTGTTATGTATGCTAAAATTCGTTGTCTGCTAAAATTCGTTGTCTGCTAAAATTCGTTTTGTTTACTTAATTTCGTTTTGTTTACTAAAATTTGTTTAATTTGTTTTGTTTACTAAAATTCGTTTTGTTTGCTAAAATTTGCTTTGTTTACTAAAATTCGTTTTGTTTACTAAATTTCGTTTTGTTTGCTAAAATTCGTTTTGATTACTAAAATTTGTTTTGTTTAGTAATATTTGTTTTGTTTACTAAATTTCATTTTCACTAAAATTCATTTTGTTTACTAAAATTTGTTTTGTTTACTTAATTTCGTTTTGTTTACTAAAATTTGTTTTGTTTTTCTTAATTTCGTTTTGTTTACTAGATTTCGTTTCGTTTACTAAAATTTGCTTTGTTTATTGAAATTCGTTTTGTTTACTAAAATTCGTTTACTTTACTATAATTAGTTTTCTTTAATATAATTAATTTTATATAATAAAGTTCGTTTTGTTTACTAAAATTCGTTTTGTTTACAAAATTTCTTTTTGTTTACTAAAATTATTATTTTCTGAGAAATTTGTTTTGCTTACTAAATTTCGTTTTGTTTAATAAAATTATTTTCTGAGAAATTTGTTTTGTTTACTAAATTTTATTTTGTTAACTAAAATTCGTTTTGTTTACTGAAATTATTATTTTCTGAGAAATTTGTTTTGTTTACTAAAAATTTGTTTTGTTTACTAAAAATTTGTTTTATTTACTAAAATTCGTTTGGTTGACAAAAATTTGTTTTGTATAATAAAATTCATTTTGTTTGCTAAAATTCGTTTTGTTTACTAATATTCGTTTTGTTTACTTAATTTCGTTTTGTTTACGAAAATTCCTTTAGTTTCCTAAACAAATTCGTTTTGTTTACGAAAATTCCTTTAGTTTCCTAAACAAATTCGTTTTGTTTACTAAACTTCGTTTTGTTTACTAAAATTCGTTTTGTTTACTAAAATTAATATTCTTTACTAAAATTAATTTTCTTTACTAAAGTTCTCTTTGTTTATTAGTCTGTAACACATAATTGCTATAAAAGTTTCTCATTTGTTATCCATTTTATTATTATTATTATTATTATTATTATCATTATTATTATTATTATTATTATTATTATTATTATTATTATTATTATTATTGTTTTCTAAGGTACAACCCTAGTTGGAATAGCAACATGCTATAAGCCCAGGGGCTCCAACAGGGAAAATATCCCAGTGAGGGAAGGAAACAAGGAAAAAAAATAGAGTAAAAACATTAAAATAAACATAAATAAAGACATTTTTTATAGAGGTAGGTTGTTTTTCCATCAGAGAAGATATAGGACCCTCATCTGCAACTCTTTGCTCTGTTTTCCTCATTTACTTTGCATAATGATCGAATGCAAGAGTTGAAGCTTCTCCAAATGACGAAGCTTAATGACTTTCGTATGAGACTGTTTTGTTTTCGTCTTTTGGGGAACTCTGGGGAGGAAAAAAAAGTCTGGGGGGGGGGGGGGGAAGTCTGGGGAGAAAAAATTCTGGGGAGAAAAAGAAGTCTGGGGAGAAAAAAGTCTGGGTAGAAAAAAAAGTCTAAAGATAAAAAAAGGCTTGGGAGAAAAAAATTCTGGAGAGAAAATAAAGGTCTGGGGAGAAAACAGAATTCTGGGGAGAAAAAAAAGTCGGGAGAAAAAAAAAAGTCTGGGGAGAAAAAAAGTCTGGGGAGAAAAAAAAAGTCTGAGAAGAAAAAAAGTCTGGGGAGAAAAAAAAAGTCTAGGGAGAAAAAAAAGTCTAGGGAGAAAAAAAGTCTGGGGAAAATAAAAAGTCTGGGGAGAAAAAAGTCTGGGGAGAATAAAGTCTAAAAAGAAAAAAAAGTCCGGGGAGAAAACAAAAGTTTGGGGAGAAATAAAAGTCTGGGGAGAAAAAAAAAGTCTGGGGAGAAAAAGATGGGAAGGATAGTTGGGGCATGAAAACTGTTTGAACTAGAGGGGCACTCAGTAGGACATAGACCTCCGCAACTACAGCTTATTTCTTGACCCTTTGCTTGACCTTGATCTTGACCTTTGTCCTTAAAATGTATTAATTGGCGTGGATTTTCATACACTCAAATATGAACCAAGTTTGAAATCTCCGTGACAACCATGTCCAAACTTATGGCTGAGTACGTGAATTGGACATTTTGCTTGACCTTTGACCTTAACCTTTGACCTTAAAATGTACTAATTGGGGTGGATTTTCATACACTTAAATATGGACCAAGTTTGAAGTCTCTGTGAGTCTCTGTGACAACGATATCCAAACTTATGGCTGGTTACGTGATTTGGTCATTTTGCTTGACCTTGACATTTGACCTTAACATGTTAATTGCGGTGGATTTTCATAGACTCAAATACGAGCCAAGTTTGAAATCTCCGTGACAACGATGTCCAAACTTATGACTGGTTACGTGAATTGGACATTTTGCTTGACCATGACTTTGACCTTGACCTTGACCTTCCAAAATTTAATAATTTACATATTTTTACAAAACAGTTAATCCCGGCAAGTTTCATTACTCTGCGATTAAAATTGTGTCCAGGAAGCTGTTCACAAACAAACAAACACACAAACAGGGCGCAAAACCTAACCTCCTTCCAATTTCGTTGGCATAGGTAACAGACAAAATATTAATCTTCTCTATACGAAAATCATGTACCTATTTAACTAAAGTCCATTGCTTTCATGGAGATAATGTATATGAATAAATCTTTCATTCTTGATAACAGGGTTGCGGTGGCCGATGGGGTAAAGCAGGGTTTACACGGCCGAGCAGCTCGTCGAGCCCGGTTGTCGAACCTACTTGTAGAACGGCTCGAAGAGCTTTCAGACAGTACATCGAGCCTCAGTGAGCCTCGTGCTAAAACAACGTCAACATGTCTCTCGACCAGGACGATTTGATAGCCATTGCTTTAGCAGTGGCACTAAGAAGGAAAAAAAAAAAGATCAAAAGAGAGAAATTTTCATATACCAACTTGCTTGTTGCTTTAAAATTAGAGCCTGATGACTGGCGCAATTATTTGCGTATGGATGAAGACACGTACATTGATCTACTGAATCGTGTCAGCCCTTTCATTACTATGAGGAAGGCCATAACTCCACATGAAAGACTGAGTGTCCGCTATTCCTTTGTTTCTGGCTACTTTATTGGAATAGTCTTTTGATTTAACTTTCCATAAAGCTGGATGAGCTCGATATGCATGTATGAAATCAAGTACGACTTCCTTCTCATTCTTACTTTCATTAATGGCAGCAATTATGCATTTCTTTGATGATGTTTCCTCTAGCAGGTTTGAATAACAACTGAGGTTCGATGCTCGACACCCGTTCACACGTTCACACCGTTCGTCAAACAATGTAGCTCCGCCCACAAAAGTCAAGATGAGCCTGACTTTCATCGAGCCGCTCGACAACCAAATAGCCCGTTTACACGCTCGAACATCAATTCAAACACAGGGTTGTCGAGCCAGGCTCGACGAGCTGCTCGCCCGTGTAAACCCCGCTTAACGTCAATGACTGATAATCACCAGACTGAGGTTCGAGTCCCACGCAAACTCGTTAGTTTCTTTGGTCGCTGCTACCTCATCATCCTTGTGAGCCAAGGATGAGGGTTTGGGGAAGCCTATAGATCTATCTACTGAGTCATCAGCAGCCATTGCCTACCCCTCCTCTGTCCTAGCTTGGGCGCCGATCATATGTTATACATGGCCAGTCTCTAGGGCATTGACCTGCTTGCTGGGGCAATTTCACTGTCCCTTGCCTCTGCCATTCATGAGCGGCATTTAAACCTTTAAACAAGCACCAAAATTATTAGTCTCTAGGGCATTGTCCTGCTTACTAGGAGTACGTCACTGTCCCTTGCCTCTGGCATTCATGAGCGGCCTTTAAACCTTTAAACAAACACTGAAATAGTCAGCCTCTAGGGCATTGACCTGCTTGCTAGGGCAATGTCACTGTCCCTTGCCTCTGCCATTCATGAGCGGTCTTTAAAGGAAGCCATTTTAAAGGATTTTAAGGTCGCTCATGAATGGCAATCAGAACAATGCCCCAGAGACTGACCATATATTATATGATCAGCGCCCAAGCCTCCTCTCCACCCAAGCTAGGACCAGGGAGGGCCAGGCAGTGGCTGCTGATGACTCAGCACATAGACCTATAGGCTCCCCCAAAGCCTCCAACCTTAGCTCACACGGATGGTAAGGTTGCAGACACTAATGGCACTAACGAGTCTGAGCGGGACTCAAACCCCCGACTGGAAAACGCCAGGCAGAGACGTTACCAATCAGGCCACAACAATTTACCCTACTTATCGAAGTCCATTCACATTCAAATGACGATTTACAACATGGAAAACATCACCGAAAACAGGCAAAACATTACCGAAAATAGTGAAAACGTTGACGAAAACATTGCCAAAAACGGGGAAAACCAAAGAAAACATGGAAAATATTGCCGAAAACAGGGGAAACCTCACCCAAAAACAGGCAAAACATCACCGAAAATAGGGAAAACGTTGACGAAAGTATCGCCGAAAACAGGGAAAACCTCCGAAAATAGGAAAACATCACCGAAAACAGGAAAACCCTTACCAATAAATAGGGAAAAAAAATCACCGAAAACGGGGAAAATACTGAAATGGTTAGTCTCTAGGGCGTTGTCCTGCTTACTAGGGCAATGTCACTGTCCCTCGCCTCTGGCATTCATGAGCGGCCTTTAAACTTTTAAAAAAACACTGATATGGTTAGTCTCTAGGGCATTGTCCTGCTTTCTAGGGAAATGTCACTATCCCTTGCGTCTGCTATTCATGAGCGGCATTTAAACCTTTAAACAAACACAGAAATGGTCAGCCTCTAGGGCGTTGTCCTGCTTGCTAGGGGCAAGGTCACTGTCCCTTGCCTCTGGCATTCATGAACAGCCTTTAAACCTTTAAACAAACACCGAAATGGTCAGTCTCTAGGGCATTGTCCTGCTTGCTAGGGCAATGTCACTGTCCCTTGCCTCTGGCATTCATGAGCGGCCTTTAAACCTTTAAACAAACACCGAAATGGTCAGTCTCTAGGGCATTGTCCTGCTTGCTAGGGCAATGTCACTGTCCCTTGCCTCTGGCATTCATGAGCGGCCTTTAAACCTTTAAACAAACACCAAAATGGTCAGTCTCTAGGACATTGGCCTGCTTGCTAGGGCAATGTCACTGTCCCTTGCCTCTGCCATTCATGAGAGGCCTTTAAACCTTTGAAAAAACACTGATATGGTTAGCCTCTAGGGCATTGTCCTGCTTGCTAGGGCAATGTCACTATTCCTTGCGTCTGTCATTCATGAGCGGCCTTTAAACCTTTAAACAAACACCAAAATGGTCAGTCTCTGGGGCATTGACCTGCTTACTAGGGCAATGACACTATCCCTTGCATCTGCCATTCATGAGTGGTCTTTAAACCTTTAAACAAACACTGATATAGTTAGTCTCTAGGGCATTGTCCTGCTTACTAGGAGTACGTCACTATCCCTTGCCTCTGGCATTCATGAGCGGCCATTAAACTTTTGAAAAAAACACTGATATGGTTAGTCTCTAGGGCATTGTCCTGCTTACTAGGAGTATGTCACTGTCCCTTGCCTCTGGCATTCATGAGCAGCCTTTAAACAAACACTGAAATGGTCAGTCTCTAAGACATTGACCTGCTTGCTAACCTTTAAACAAACACCAAAATGGTCAGTCTCTAGGGCATTGAACTACTTGCTAGGGCAATGTCACTCTCCCTTGCCTCTGCCATTCATGAGCGGCCTTTAAAGGAAGCAATTTACCCTACTTATCGAAGTACAGTCAAATTCAAATGACGATTTACAACCTATAATGAGATATCGAACCACTGCAACTCACGAGCTCCAGGTTCCCATAATGGCGACCTTCTCATTTTACCGAAGAACCTTTTGAGAATATTTGGCAGAGCTATTTTCCACTCGCTAACGATTCCCAATAAGTTGAGCCATAATCGAGGGAAAAAACGTATCATGGAACCAACGACGTTTTTTTGAGAGAAAGTTACTGATCTCGGATATTTGCCTTCGACCTGGGACAAAGAGGCCTCGGAAAAGGTGCTTCTGTGAGAGGGTGATCTTGTTCGTTGTTTATAGGGATTCTGGGTTTAACCTCGCTTTTCTTCAGGGGAATTATAAATGAAAACTAGGAAATTCATGGAAAATAGGGGAAACATTGCCGAAGACAGTATAATAAAAACCAAGGAAAACAAACACTAAAAAATCCACAGAAAACAGGGAAAATATCACCGATAACAAGGAAAACATCGAAGAAAACATTGAAGACATCGTCAAAAACATGGAAAACATAGCGGAAAATAAGGAAAACGTTGCCGAAAACAGAGAAAACCTCGCTTGAAACAAGGAAAACATAGTCGAAAACAGGAAAATATTGCAAAAAATAGGAAAATATTGTCGATAACAGGAAAATATAGCCAGAAAAGGGAAAGCATCGCCAAAAGCAGGATAAACTTCACTGAAAACCTGGAAAACTGTAGAAAACAGGGGAAAAATAACCGAAAACCGAGAAAAACTGCCGAAAACAGGTATTACATCACTGGAAACAGTGAAAACCTCCAAAAACAGGGGAAACATCACCAAATATAGGCAAAACATCACAGAAAAATAGTAGAACATCTATGAATTAGTCTTTCTTAAAAATGTGAAACGAATTTATTAATGATCCTTCCGATTCTGGTTTACTTAAAGAACCTTAAGGAACCTTTTAAGGAGAGAGACCGAGAAGGAGGCAAAGAATTAAATGGCGGGATAAGATGAAGGATGACATGGAGAGAACAGGCTTGGTAGAAGAGGATGCCTTTGATAGAAGGCATTGAAGAGAGCTTGGAGAGGACGCATCAGGCAGCCGACCCCTTGATGTAAGGATAATGGTGGGAGAGAAGAACACTATTGTTAAGAGGTAAGGTGAAGGATGACATGGAGAGAACACGTTGTTGGAAGAGGATGCTTTTGATAGAAGGCATTGGAGAGGACGCATCAGGCAGACGACCCCTTAATGTAAGGATAATGGCGGGAGAGAAGAACACTATCTGTTAAGAGATAAGGTGAAGGATGATATGGAGAGAACACATTTGTTGGAAGAGGATGCCTTTGCTAGAAGGCATTGAAGAGGACGCATCAGACAGACGACACCTTAATGTAAGGATAATGGTGGGAGAGAAGAACACTATCTGTTAAGAGATAAGGTGAAGGATGATATGGAGAGAACACATTTGGTGGAAGAGGATACCTTTGATAGAAGCCATTGGAGAGGACGCATCAGGCGGCCGACCCCTTAATCTAAGGATAACGGAGGGGAAGAAGCAGATAAGGTGAAGGATGATACGGAGAGAAGAGGTTTGGTGGAAGAGGATGCCTTTGATAGAACGCATTGGAGAGAACGCACCAGGCAGCCGACCCCTTAATGTAAGGATAATAGTGGGAGAGAAGAACACTATCTGTTAAGAGATAAGGTGAGGGATGACATGGAGAGAACACGTTTGGGTGAAGAGGATGCCTTTGATAGAAGTTATTAGAGAGGACGCATCAGGCAGCCGACCCTTTAATGTAAGGATAATAGTGGGAGAGAAGAACACTATCTGTTAAGAGATAAGGTGAGGGATGACATGGAGAGAACACGTTTGGGTGAAGAGGATGCCTTTGATAGAAGGCATTAGAGAGGACGCATCAGGCAGCCGACCCCTTAATGTAAGGATAATAGTGGGAGAGAAGAACACTATCTGTTCAGAGATAAGGTGAAGGATGACATGGAGAGAACACGTTTGGTGGAAGAGGATGCTTTTGATAGAAGGCATTGGAGAGGACGCATCAGGCGGCCGACCCCTTAATGTAAGGATAATGTTGGGAGAGAAGAACACTATCTGTTAAGAGATAAGGTGAAGGATGATATGGAGAGAATACGTTTGGTGGAAGAGGATGCCTTTGACAGAAGGCATTGGAGAGAGCTTGGAGAGGATGCACCAGGCAACCGACCCCTTACTGAAGGATAATGGTGGGAGAGAAGAACACTATCTGTTAAGAGATAAGGTGAAGGATGATATGGAGAGCACTCGTTTGGTGGAAGAGGATGCCTTTGATAGAAGGCTTAGAGAGGACGCATCAGGCAGCCGACCCCTTAATGTAAGGATAATGGCGGGAGAGAAGAACACTATCTGTCAAGAGATAAGGTGAAGGATGGCATGGAGAGAACACGTTTGTTGGAAGAGGGTGGCTTTGATAGAAGGCATTGGAGAGGAAGCATCAGGCAACCGACCCCTTAATGTATAGATATGAAAAACATGAAATTCATTCATTTTTTCGAATGGAATCATTAATAGAATGATGAATCATCATAGCAATGATGATGAATCATACAATTAACAATATGATTATAACATTCATTATATGGTTATGACCACATTAATCTATGGCCTATAGGATCATAACTCATTCTGTAGGTTTGTAAATGCTCATTCTGCAAAAATGTAGTGGTTAGTTAAAAAGAGTGAATTTATCATACCGTCGTTCAAAACTTTAAAGGCCACTCATGAATGGCAGAGGTTAAGGACAGTGACATTGCCCTATC
>NC_090732.1:173977860-173980360 GCF_036898095.1 Palaemon carinicauda | reverse complement strand
AAAAGTAAGATAAACAAAAAGTAAAAATAAAAGGTAAGAAAAAAATAAATAAAAAAAAAATAAAAAAAAGTAAGCTTAATTAAAGGTATAGATTATTCAGGTAATATCTGATACGTGAAGCTGATACGATTTAGTTAACATTAACTAATGATTTAAGCTAAAAAAGATTAATATATCTTTGAGACTATTTTTCTCTAATATTTTCTTAATGCTTTTGTACATATTTCATATAATACATCCCTCATTAACTGAAGAATTAAATACCATAAAAATACAATATCTTGTATTTTTAAATCTGTTCAGATCCTGTCCCTTCAGGGTATAAAGAAAATATACAATATATCCAATATATCATATTGAATATATTGCAACACCTTTGATAATTAATCATTGGATTGATAAAAAATAACAAAAACTAATATATTAACATGAATATCTTTTTACTGATTTATAAATGATAATTTATAAAACCAATAATATAAATATAATCACTAATTTTGATAATGTTCAATATATGTTCATATATACAGCAAAGACTAATGCAGTCGTTTCTAGTCCACAGCAGGACAAAGGCCTCAGACATATTTCATTCCTGTCTGGGGTTTGGCCAGTTTTCATCACCACGCTGGCCACTGCGGATTGGTGATGGTGGGAGATTTTCGTTTGATTGTTCACAGTAAACCAAGCTGTATTGGTATCCCTAACTACAGTAGTACAGCTTTGCTGATCATGGCGATACGCAAACCCTTTCACCATAGTAAGGTATCTCCACTAAGGAAGTGTATATATATATATATATATATATATATATATATATATACATATATATATGTATGTACATACATATACATATATATATATATATATATATATATATATTATAGGTATCTCCACTAAGGAAGTGAGTATATATATATATATATATATATATATATATATACACTTCCTTAGTGGAGATAGCTATAATATATATATATATATATATATATATATGTATATGTATGTACATACATATTATATGTATATACACACACACATATATATATATATATATATATATATATAAATATATATATATATATATATAATATGTGTGTGTGTGTGTGTGTGTGTGGGTATGAGTGTGTATGTCAATATATAAATACATACATACACACATACATTATATATGTATATGTTTATATTCAACTTGTCAATATTAAAAACTAATAGTTAAGCTTAAACAATGAATAAACTATATATAATTTACCATATAACACACCACTTAAAATTATGACATATAATAAAAAAATATTATGACATATAATAAAAGAAAAATAAAAAACAATTCATTACACATATAAAAGAAAGACAAAAAAAAAATGAGAATCTTACAAGAAAGAAAAGAAATCTCCAGATAATAGAGTTATAGAAAAGGCCAAGCCATAAAAAGTGGAATAAGTTCCACCCGGAACTTCCGACCCATTATTCTGCCTCTCACTCTTTTCGGTGGAAAAAATAGAGAGAGACCGAATGTTGGAAATGGTCTTCCCCTTATATTAATGACTTTTACTTTTCCCCCCAATTTTTTCTCGCTTTGGTGATAAAGATGTTTTCACCATTTTTTAATATTTTCTTATGAATATATATTGCTTTACAATACCTTCAAAGTTTATAGTAACTTCATCACTATACTTTTACTAGTCTTCCCCTTAAATTAATGACTTTTACTTTTCCCCAAATTTTTTCTCGCTTTGGTGATAAAGATGTTTTCAACATTTTTTAATATTCTTTTATGAATATATATTTCTTTACAATACCTTCAGCGTTAATAGTAACTTCATCACTATACTTTTACTAGTGTAGGCATTAAAATGATGTCTAATATTCAGTTAGATAAATACAAATGAAACTATGAGAGAGATTTCTCAGGTGCTATATGTGGGTGAGATCATGCTGAAGGGTAGATGGAGATGGTTTGGGCATGCTCTTGGCACTCCTCATGTAAGATTAGTTTACCAAATACTTATCTGGGATAAGTGCGTCAATAGGGTTGTAGCTTAGCAAATAATAATAATAATAATAATAATAATAATAATAATAAAATAATAATAGAAATAATAATCAAATAATAATAATAATAATAATAATAATAATAATAATAATAATAATAATAGAAATAATAATCAAATAATAATAATCAAATAATAATAATAATAATAATAATAATAATAATAATAATAATTTTTCACTTCCTATCTTCTTCCCTGATACAAAATTCCTTAATGAAATGGAAATACAGATATAATTAACAAACCAAATTGTAATTTCTTCTTAGGTATACATCTATTGCAAATCCAATCATAATCAGCGAAATCATTAATGTTATTCATTATATTAACACCCATCTCGTCTAGGTAATCAGTGAAGCAGTAATATCGAATGTCATAAAATATCTTTTGATACTTGATTTAATCAAATTATTAAGTCTTCTCGTCCCTGGATATATATTAATTCTATG
>NC_090732.1:173965360-173970360 GCF_036898095.1 Palaemon carinicauda | reverse complement strand
ATATAACTCGAATATAGCTATATTTAGATTATAAAATCTCCCCTATATAATGAGGAGTAAGTATCTGACTATATATACTGTATATATATATATATATATATATATATATATATACATATATAATTATATATATATTCATATATATACATATATATATATATATATATATATATATATATATATATATATATATATATATATGAATATATATATATATAGATATATACATATATATATATATATATATATATATATATATATATATATATATATATATATATATATATATATATATATATATAGCTGTCATTTTTGACGGATCGTGTACACTCGCAAGGTATAATGAATATCATAGAAATTACCTCAGTGAAATTCAATGAATTTTTGACAGCCCTTCGAATCTTCTCATTGCCTACTTTAATTAACTTAGCATTGCAAAGTTAATCAACGTTAATTAATCCACATGTTCCTACGTCACAAGACACTGCACTTATTAACACTTGTTAATTAACTCTATGAAGTCAGGCGAGTTAATCATTTCTGCAATTGTTAATTGATGTTTTGAGAAAATCTTGGTTGGTGAAGAGCATCGAATGTTCTTAATTGCATATTTCACGCCCCAAAATAAGTTATAATTAATCAAAGGAAATTGGTTTTCATTTCTTATTTTTCTGGTTTAGTTGGGAAGAGTATGTACGGTTGGAGACAGGGGTTGCTGGTACACCTCGCTCTGGACTAGTGCACCCTGTCATACCTTTATTTGACGGTGAGTTACGAAATAGATGAGTGAATGATAATAATAATAATAATAATGATAATAATAATAATAATAATAATAATAATAATTTTGAATATTTCAATAATAATAATAATAATAATAATATTAATAATAATAATAATAATGATATTAATAACAATTTTAATGACAATAATTTTAATAATTTCAATAATAATAATAATAATAATAATAATAATTTTAATAATTTCAATTATTTTAATAATAATAATAATAATAATAATAACAACAATAATAATAATAATAATAATAATAATAATAATAACAATAATAATTTCAAGAATTTAAATTATTCTAAAATAATAATAATAATAATAACAATAATAACAATAATAATATTGATAATAATAATAATAATAATAATAATAATAATAATAACAATAATAATTTTAATAATTTCAATTATTTTAATAATAATAATAATAATAACAATAATAATAATAATAATAATAATAATAATAACAATAATAATTTTAAGAATTTAAATTATTCTAAAATAATAATAATAACAATAATAACAATAATAATATTGATAATAATAATAATAATAATAATAATTTTAAGAATTTAAATTATTCTAAAATAATAATAATAATAATAATAATAATAATAATAATAATAATAATAAGAGCAACCAAAGAGATGGCAGAGGTGATGGGCAGGGATAAACATAGGAACTCGCCTCGCAGCGAGGGTGTGGATGGGTGAACTTCCTCAGAATTAGGTGTACCAGGAATTTTTGTGTCCAAGTGTACGTAATTGAAAATTAGTTATAAAAAATAAAAAGTAAAGAATAAAATAAAAAATAGATGAAAATAAAAAGTAAATAAAAAATAAAAAGTAAGAAAATATAAAAGGTAAAATAAATAAAAAGTAAAAAGAAAATAAAAAATTAAAAAGAAATGAAAAGTAAGAAACATTAAAAAGTAAAGAAAAAATAAAAAGTAAAAGAAAATACAAAGAATAAAAGTAACGAAAAAATAAAAAGTAAGTAAAATAAAAAAGTAAAGAAAATGATAAAAAGTAAGGCAAAAATAAAAAGTAAGGAAAATAAAAAAGTAAAGAAAATGATAAAAAGGAAGGAAAAATAAAAAGATAAATAAAAAGTAAAAATGAAAGTTAGGAAAAAAGTAAGAAAAAAAATAAAAAAAGTAAGCTTTAAGTAAAGGTATAGATTATTCAGGTAATTTCTGATACGTGAAACTGATACGATTTAGTTAATTTTAACTAATGACTGAAGCAAAAAAGAGATTAATAACTCTTTGTGACTATTTTTCTCTAATATTTCCTTAATGCTTTTGTACATATTTCAAATAATACATCCTTTATTAACTGAAGAATTAAATACCATAAAAATACAATATATTGCATTTTTAAATCTGTTCAGATCCTGTCCCTTCAGGGTATAAAGAAAATATACAATATATCCAATATATCATATTGAATATATTGCAACATCTTTGAGAATTAATCATTGGATTGATAAAAAATAACAAAAAGTAATATATTAACATGAGTATCTTTTTACTGATTTATAAATGATAATTTATTAATCTAGTAACATAAATATAATCACTTTGAGATTGTTTAAGACTTTTTCATATATACAACAAAGACTAATGCACCCGTTTCTAGTCCACGGCAGGACAAAGGCCTCAGACATGTCTTCACAAATGTCTGGGGTTTGGCCATTTTTCATCACCACGCTGTCCACTGCGGATTGGTGATGGTGGGAGATTTTTGTTTGATTGTTTATAGTAAACCAACCTAGTATGGGTGTCCCTGACTATTATAGCTTTGCTGATCATGGCGATACACAAACCCTTTAACTATGTTAGGGTATCTCCAATCAGAAAAGGGATACACACACACACACACACACACACACACACACACACACACACATATATATATATATATATATATATATATATTGATGAGAATCAACACAATATCGTGCTCAAATATAAATAAATTTCTATTTCATGCTGGGATCGAACCCCAGCCCCTTCAAATGAAAGGCAAGGAAGCTAGAGCCTCTGGTGTCATGATTGGTAGCGACCTTGCCTTTCAATTGAAAGGGCTAAGGTTCGATCCCATTATGAGACAGAAATGTGTATATATATATATGTGTGTATATATATATATATATATATATATATATATATGTATGTATATATATACATATATATATATGCATAAATAAATATATATATATATATATATATATATATATATATATATATATATATATATAAATTACATATATATATGTGTGTATATGTGTGTGTATGTGTGTGTATATCCAGACATACATACACAAATACATACATTATTTACATGTTTATATTTAAGTTGTAAATATTAAAAGCCAATAGTTGACCTTAAGCAGTGAATAAACTATATATAATTTACCATATAACACACCACTCAAAATTAAGACATATAAAAAAACTAACACTAAATAAAAAAACAATTAATTACACATATAAAAGGAAGACAAAAAAAAAATGAGAATCTTACAAGAAAGAAAAGAAATCTCCAGACAATAGAGTTATAGAAAAGGCCAAGCCATAAAAAGTGGAATAAGTTCCACCCGGAACTTCCGACCCATTATTCTGCCTCTCACTCTTTTCGGTGGAAAAAATAGAGAGACCCGAATGTTGGAAATGGTCCTCCCCTTAAATTAATGACTTTTACTTTTCCCCCAATTTTTTCTCGCTTTGGTGATAAAGATGTTTTCAACATTTTCTAATATCGTTTTACGAATATATATTGCTTTACGATACATTCAACGTTTATAGTAACTTCATCAATATACTTTTACTAGTGTAGGCATTAGAAATGATGTTTAATATTTAGTTAGATATGTACAAATGAAACTATATGAGAGATTTCTCAGGTGCTATATGTGGGTGAGATCATGGTGAAGGGTAGATGGAGATGGTTTGGGCATGCTCTTCGCACTCCTCAAGTAAGATTAGTTCACCAAATACTTAGCTGGGCTAAGTGCGTCAATAGGGTTGTAGCTTAGCAAATAATAATAATAATAATAATAATAATAATAATAATAATAATAATAGTAGAAATAATAATAATAGAAATGATAATAATCAAATAATAAAATAATAATAATAATAATAATAATAATAATAATAATAATAATGATAATAATAATAATAATGATAATAATAATAATAATGATAATAATAATAATAATAGAAATAATAATCAAATAATAATAATAATCAAATAACAGTAATAATAATAATGACAACAACAACAAAAACAACAACAACAACAACAACAATAATAATAATAATAATAATAATAATTTTTCACCTCCTATCTCCTTCCTTGATACAAAATTCCTTAATGAAACAGAAATACAGATATAATTAACAAACCGAATTGTAATTTTTTCTTAGGTATACATCTATTGCAAATCAAATCATAATCAGCGAAATCATTAATGTTATTCATTATATTAACACTCATCTCGTCTACGTAATCAGTCAAGCAGTAATATTAAATGTCATTATAAAAAATCTTTTAATACTTGATTTAATCAAATGATCAAGTCTTCCCGTCTCTGGATATATATTAATTCTATGTAATAATCCAAATTATAATTGAATTGCAATGTAATTTTAAGAGGATTATGGGTAAGGCACATTTTGTATTCTATCAACATTCGTTTGTTGATAAAATCAAACCATTGTTCTCTAATTTTGGGTAGGGCCTTAGCCTCTCTACCATTGAAATTTTTGCATTTTCTTAAGTCGCTTCCTTCAAGGATCTTTTCGTTTCAACTAATATCTTTGAAATTACCGAACAATTCTTCCTCATCCAAGGGGTTACTGCACTGCAATTGTTCAGTGGCCACTTTCCTCTTGGTAAGGGTAGAAGAGACTCTTTAGCTATGGTAAGCAGTTCTTCTAGGAGAAGGATACTCCAAAATCAAACCATAGTTCTCTAGTCTTGGGTAGTGCCTTAGCCTCTGTACCATGGTCTTCCACTGTCTTGGGTTAGAGTTCTCTTGCTTGTGGGTACACTCGGGCACACTATTCTATCTCATTTCTCTTCCTTTTGTTTTGTTAAAGTTTTCATAGTTTATATAGGAAATATTTATTTAAATGTCATTGTTCTTAAAAGATATTTTTCAATGTTTCCTTTCCTCACTGGGCTATTTTTCCTGTTAGGG
>NC_090732.1:173947860-173950360 GCF_036898095.1 Palaemon carinicauda | reverse complement strand
ACGGTGGAGCAAAAACCATTAGATTTCGGTAACATTTCGATTGAGTATATTACCTCTCTGTTCATTTGCATACCATCATTTTAGGAGAATACAATTAATCAGACTTATTTTCTTCACCGTGTCTTTCAATAACCATCACTTGGATATACACTTCAATTCGTTATATGTAAATCAAGCTATAAATACGACGAAATTATAACGAGTATCAAAGAACACTTGACAAAACTTTCGCCTTCAACTTGTAGTAAGTTAACTGGTACTTTAAGTGAATGTCAACAAACCAAGGAAACCTAGAGACGCAAGAGTCAGGGCTCCTGATTGGCTGCTACTACCATTACTTTGCGCTGATTGGCTATTGTACCTCAGAGGATATAGTCGAGGTATTTGATTGGTCGGAGTGTTTTGGGAAACTCGTAATACCGTTTTCTATACTTTAGACTCGATACAAAAACTTGAAGTTTATAAAAATTCCTTGAAATTTTATTACACAGAGAATCAATAAAATTGTAACATTTCGTAGGGTGTAGAGAGTTAAGTTCATATATATATATATATATATATATATTATATATATATATATATATATATATATATATATATACTTTATATATATACATACACATATATATGTGTGTATATTATATATATATATATATATATATATATATATATATATATATATATATACATATATATATACTGTATATATATATATATATATATATATATATATATATATATATATATATATATATATATCAATGAATAAGAATTTTAAGATTCTTTGAAATGAAAACTCAAAAGATTAATCTTGAAAATATAGAAATTATATCTTACAAGTATTTCCCCTTTATTTTCACACGTATACACCTATATATGTGTGTACACATACACATATATATGTATATATATACATACATATATATATATATATATATATATATATATATATATATATACCTATATATAACAATTCCTGAATAGTTCTAGATAAACGATATTCACGAAATACCTCACATACATTTTCCCTTGTCAAAAGTATTGCAAAAGATAAGACAATTTTTTTTTTTTTTTTTTTTTTTTTTTTTTTTTTTTTTTTTTGGGTGATAGCGGGAGGTGACATCGTACGTCAGGATAAACTGCTGCCTTAAACTCTATAGGCTGCATTCGTGACCTGAATAAGGAAGGCTTAGGATGTTTTTTCAGAGAACATGGTTCTCTCTCTCTCTCTCTCTCTCTCTCTCTCTCTCTCTCTCTCTCTCTCTCTCTCTCTCTCTTTAAGTGTATAAAAACAAATTCATACACATACTCACATTTATAATAAACACAAATATTTATATGCATATATATATACATATATATATATATATATATATATATATATATATATATATACATACATACATATACATATACACACACACACACACACACATATATATATATATATATATATATATATATATATATATATATATATATATATATATATATATATATAATGTGTGTGTGCGTGTGTGTGTGTTTACGTACAAATACTGTTAATGCAACAACAACAACAACAATAAATGAATCCCTTTCTAGTCCACTGCAGGACAAAGGCCTCAGACATATCCTTATCCACGTCTGGGGTTTAGACAATTCCTAACCACGCTAGCCACAGCGGATCGGTGATGGTGGGAGACTTTACTCTGATAAACATCCTTTTGTGAAGAGTTTCTCATAACGTATACATATAAATATACATTTATACATGTGTATACAGTGAAAAAAATGATGTACATAATGTACACCGTACAAGGAAAATGACGATAAAAAGATTTTATGCCTCACTCGCTATCCTTTTAGCTCCCCGGGGAATCCAATTAGGGCTGTTTGCGTTGAAAAGGAGAAGAAAAAAGCTACCTTTCAAGAATAGGGTCATCTTCACAATGGGGAGTACGGACCTAAACCGATTATTTCCATCGATTGGCTTGAGTCTTTTGTCCAAGTTTACGACGCTATATAAAGGAGTGCCTATACACAAGAGAGAGAGAGAGAGAGAGAGAGAGAGAGAGAGAGAGAGAGAGAGAGAGAGAGAGAGAGAGAGAGAGAGAGAGTTCAATCCTACAGCTTCACTTGTCTTTTGTCTTAGGTCGTGGAGATAAAGGATCGTATGTCATAAGGAATTTTTGGGGAACTATTTTCAAGTTGTTTATAGGGGGGTTAGGGAAGATCAGCTGGGCTTTATTAGACAAATGGACGGTATTATTATTATTATTATTATTATTATTATTATTATTATTATTATTATTAGCCAAGCTACAACCCTAGTTGGAAAAGCAAGATGCTATAAGCCCAAGGGCTCCAATAAGGAAAATAGCCCAGTGAGGAAACGACACAAGGAAATAAATAAATGATGAGAACAAGTTAACAATAAATCATTCTAAAACAGTAACAACGTCAAAACAGATATGTCCTATATAAACTATTAGCAACGTCAAAAACAGATATCTCCTAT
>NC_090732.1:173942860-173945360 GCF_036898095.1 Palaemon carinicauda | reverse complement strand
TATCTTACTATAGAAAAAAAATCTACAGCATCTATCTATAGAAGAAATTCTATAATATCTATCAATCTATAGAAGATATACAATAGCATCTATCTATCTATAGAAGAAATTCTACAGTATCTATCTATAGAAGAGATTCTATAATATCTATCAATCTATAGAAGATATTCAATAGTATCTATCTATCTATAGAAGAAATACTACAGTATTTATCTATAGAAGAAATTCTGTAGTATCTATCTATCTATAGAAGAAATTCTATAGTATCTATCTATCTATAGAAGAAATTCTACAGTATCTATCTATCTATAGAAGAAATAATACAGTATCTATCTATGCATTGATGAAATTCTACAATGTCTTTCTATCTATCTATAAAAGAAATTCTAAAGCATCTATCTATCTATAGAAAAAATTCTACAGTATCTATCTATAGAAGAAATTCTACACCATATGTCCATCTATCTGTAGGAAGAAAAAAAATTCTATAGTATCTATCTATCTATGGATGAAACTCTACAGTATCTATCTATCTATAGAAGAAATTTCTACAGTATCTATCTATCTATCGATCTATCAATTTATTTATCTAAGTATAAATATTTATTTTAGGTAACATACAAGAATAAATTTCCTGGTTTTCTGTTCAAGACAGATAACGATAATAAAAATAGGCCTATTAAGAGAGATATGTTATCATCTCCAGCATTATTTTCATAGAAAAAACAGCTCAGTAAATTCCTATGAAATTTGAAACTAAATGCACAAGCTTTCTTTATATATTGAATAAGCTGAAACACGGACACAATAACTTATTTCTTTCAGTAATATTATCTTCCCTTGAAATATATCCTTCAAACAGGATATACCCTACAGTATATATTTTGCACAGTATAAGCTATTCTCTCAGAGATATTGTACCCCCTGCAGAGTACAAATGTACCACTTGGTGTACATATACCGTAAGTTTGGAACCTTTGTATTAAATAATTCAGATTTTAATATTTAACTTAATTTCTTTCAGTAATATAATTTTCCTTTGAAATATATCCTTCAAATATGATATAAAGTATATTTTTTTTTCACAGTACAAGCTATTCTCTCAGAGCTAATGTACCCCCAGAAAATTAAATTTTACTACTGTGGGTACATGTACCCCAGCTTGGGAACCCCTGTATTAGATAATTAAGATTTCAATATTTCCTAATTTTTTTACTAATATTATCTATATTTGAAATGGGATATATCTATATATCCTTCAAATACGATATACTGAGTGTAGAGTATATTTTATTCACAGTACAAGCTATTCTCTCAGAGCTAATGTACCCCCCCTGAAAATTAAAGATTTAACACTGTGGGTACATGTACCCTACCTTGGGAACCCCTGTATTAGATAATTAAGATTTCAATATTTCATTATTTTTTTACTAATATTTTTATTTGAAATTGGACATATCTACATATTATTTCTCACTGCCTTTTCCAAGTCTCCCTCAAATGCTAATGAAAACTAGTAACACTAATGTCTTTATTTGAAATGGGGATATATCTACATATTATTTCTCACTGTCTTTTCCCAGTCTCCCTCAAATGTTAAATGAAAACTAGTAAATTCTGGCTATGTCTCCCAAGAGTAAAATTCTTCTGTCTCCAGCTACCATTTGTCTACATTATGCTCCTAAACAAATTGTAATGTGTTTAAACCCTCTGTGCCTACCAAGGCCATATATCTTTTTCTTTCCGACCATCTAAAAAGAGGAAAACTTTAGTTTTCTGTGTTTTCCATTTTAGACGAAGACTACCGAATAATATTTTAGTTTTTACTCTTTCACTGATGCAAAATCTAGTTGGTAATGTTCATTACATGATCAGTAAATTTTCTATATAAGAAATAGAATTTTATGATTCATGATTAGCATATTTTTACTAAGTAAATAGAATTTCATGATTCATGATTAGTAAATTTTCTACAAAATAAATAGAATTTTATGATTCATGATCAGTAAATTTTCTACAAAATAAATAGAATTTTATGATTCATGATCTGTAAATTTTCTATATAAGAAATAGAATTTTGATGATTCATGATTAGTATATTTTTACAATGTAAATAGAATTTTATGATTCATGATCTAAAAATTCTCTACAAAATAAATAGAATTTTATGATTCATGATCAGAAAAATTGTTAAGAAATAAATAGAATTTTATGATTCATGAGCAGTAAATTTTTACAAAACAAAAATAATTTTATGATTCATGATCAATAAATTTTTTACAAAATTACGATTTTATGAATCATTATCAGTAAATTTTCTACAAAATAAATAGAATTTAATGATTCATAATCAGTAAATTTTCTACAAAATAAATAGAATTTTATGATTCATGAACAGTAAATACTCTACAAAATAAATAGAATTTTATGATACATAATCAGTAAATTTTCTACAAAATAAATAGAATTTTATGGATCATAATCAGTAAATTTTCTACAA
>NC_090732.1:173932860-173937860 GCF_036898095.1 Palaemon carinicauda | reverse complement strand
ATTTCAATGATAATTTGTGTTTTTTTACATTATTGTTTTTATAAAATACATATCAATGATAATTAATGTATTTTACATTTATTATGTCTTTATAAAATACATAACAATGATGATTTGTGTTTTTTTTTTTCATTATTGTTTTTATAAGATACATATCAATGATAATTTTTGTTTTTTACATTTATTGTGTCTTTATAAAATTCATTCAATGATATTTTGTATATCCTTCAAATTTTTGTCTTTATAGAATACAGATCAATAATAATTTGTGTATTTTTTCAACTTTTTTCTTTATAAAAAACATATCGATGATAATTTGTGTATTTCTTTGCACATGTTATGCCTTTATAAAATACATACCAATGCTAATTTCTGTATTTTTTATTTTATAAAATACATGTCAAAGATAAATTGTGTATTTTTTATTCTATAAAATACATGTCAATGATAAATTGTGTATTGTTCATTTCTGTGGATACGTTGATTTGATTTATATCCAAGAGAAAGATAACATCTCTCTCTCTCTCTCTCTCTCTCTCTCTCTCTCTCTCTCTCTCTCTCTCTCTCTCTCTCTCTCTCTCTATTAACATGCTTTCTTCCAGTCTACTTAGAATGACATAATTTGAAAACGCCAAAATATTTCGTTAGAGAAATTTTAATCTATGCATTTCACCTCTCTCTCTCTCTCTCTCTCTCTCTCTCTCTCTCTCTCTCTCTCTCTCTCTCTCTCTCTCTCTCTCTCTCTCTCATATTAACATGCTTTCTTCAAATCTACTTAGATTAACATAATATGAAAATGCCAAAATATTTTGTTAGAGAAATTTTAGTTTATCTCTCTCTCTCTCTCTCTCTCTCTCTCTCTCTCTCTCTCTCTCTCTCTCTCTCCATGATCTGTTTGTAATCTTTTTGTAATGCTCCTAGAATGGGCCTCGGGTTCTCCTCTCCAAATATATCGCCTCTCAGCTTTTCCTGTTTTCCCTTCTAAGGCCATCAGATTATACCAGCAAATATACTTAAGGAAAGACAAACAAAGCTATAAATTCTTATGCGTAATACACTCCTCTATTCCCCCCCCCTCCCCCCCCCCCGAGAAAAGACACCATCGTTATCTGCTGGTATTTTCTATCGTTCTGGTTTTAAAGGTTTAATGGCCGATCATGAATGGCAGAGGCAAGGGACAGGGAGCTTATATACAAATGATTGAGAGTAACAACGGCACAAAAACTCCAACAATATAAAACATGCAATGGCAAGCTTAAATAGTTTTTCCTATTATCTGAGCGGAGAGATAGATAAAAAAAGGCAATAGTATTAGTGTATGAGAAAGTGACTTAATTCAACAAGAAAATGAGCTTATATATAAATGATTGAGGGTAACAACGGCACAAAACTCCAAAAATATAAAACATGCAATGGCAAGCTGAAACAGTTTTTTCTATTATCAATGACGGAGAAAGCGAGAGATAAAAAAGCCAATAGTATTAAAGAGTATGAGAAAGTGACTTTATTCAATAAGATAACGAGCCTATGTATAATTGGTTGAGGGCAACAACAGCACAAAAACTCCAACAATATAAAACATGCAATGGCAAGCTTAAATAGTTTCTTTTTTTTAATCATCAGAGCTGGAGAGAGCAATAGATAAAAAAAGGCAATAGTATTACAGTGTATGAGAAAGTGACTTCATTCAACAAGAAAACGAGCTTATATATAAATGGTTGAGGGCAACAACGGCACAAAAACTCCAACAATATAAAACATGCAATGGCATGCTGAAACAGTTTTTTCTATTATCATTGACGGAGAAAGCGAGAGATAAAAAAGGCAATAGTATTACAGTGTATGAGAAAGTGACTTTATTCAATAAGATAACGAGCCTATGTACAATTGGTTGAGGGCAACAACGGCACAAAAACTCCAACAATATAAAACATGCAATGGCAAGCTTAAACAGTTCTTTCTATTATTAGTGTGGAGAGAGCGATAGATCAAAAATCACTATACTAATTTTTTTTAATGAGGCGCATTTGCACCGACTCGCAGCGGTGCCCTTTTAGCTCGGAAAAGTTTCCAGCTGTCTGATTGGTTAGAATTATCTTGCCCAACCAATCAGCGAGCTTATCAGAGTGGGAGAAAGCTACAGATAAAAAAGTAACTATACTCAATTATTTTAATGAGGCGCATTTGCACTGACTCGCGTCGGTGCCCTTTTAGCTCAGAAAAGTTTCCTGCTATATGATTGGTTAGAATTATCTTGCCCAACCAATCAGCGAGCAGGAAACTTTTCCGAGCTATAGGGGCACCGCTGCGAGTCTGTGGAAATGCGCCTCATTAAAAAAAAATGAGTATAGTACTACAGTGTATGAGGGTGTATGCTCGGAAAAGTTTCCTGCTACCTGATTGGTTAGAATCATCCTGCCCAACCAATCAGCGAGCAGGAAACTTTTCCGAGCTATAGGGGCACAGCTGCGTGTCTGTGCAAATGCGTCTCATTAAAATAAATTGAGTATAGTACTACAGTGCATGAGGGTGTATGCTCGGAAAAGTTTCCTGCCATCTGATTGGTTAAAATCATCCTGCCCAACCAATCAGCGAGCAGGAAACTTTTCAGAGCTATAGGGGCACCGCTGCAAATCTATGCAAATGCGCCTCATTAAAATAAATTGAGTATAGTACTACAGTGTATGAGGGCGTATGCAAACCCTTTCACAGAGTATCCCCACTCAGGAAAGGGCTTAAACACCGACAGGATCTGAATGCCACAAGTCTTCCAATCAGATAAGACGAAGCAATCGATGTTTGCCCAGCAAGTAAACTGGCGGCAATCAATGAAGTGCAGAAGTTGCCAGTTTCAACTCCAGAAGCTAAGGAAATTAGTTGGAGCGTCTACTAGCTAGAACTGCATCGTTTAAGGGGGGATATATATATATATATATATATATATATATATATATATATATATATATATGTATGTATAAATATATACTGAATATAAAAATAAATATATAAACCTGTATATATCTATATATACATATATACATATATATATATATATATATATATATATATATATATATATATGTATATATATATATATAAATATATATATATATATATATATATATATATATATATATATATATATAAGACATATAATAACATGTCCATATATATATATATATATATATATATATATATATATATATATATATATATATATATATACACATATAAATATATAAAAATGAATATATATATATATATATATATATATATATATATATATATATTCAAATATATATATATATATATATATATATATATATATACATACATACATACATACATACATACATACATATACATATAATTCATAGTATAATTCACCTCTCATTCCCTAATTCAAAATCATCAAAAACATTTCAATAGCTCGATAATTAATCACCTTGTAAAGTTTCGTAATTCATTAGGTAATTCATTCAATAACTCTACAGTAAAAAACACCAGAACTTTGTCAACATTAGGCAGCTATGTCTTCCCAAATTACCGGAGTCAGCTGACTAAGTCATCTTTGATTCGATCTTAACTTCCAGATAGTGAGACGTCTTGTCCAATGAGCGCTTATTAAGTTATTGATACGAAGAAGTCTTCGATCACAGAGAAAGTCTAACTAAATATAGGCTTCATTTGATCCCGAGTTCATCAGATACGAAATTAGGTAGAAGGTTGGCCCGGGCACCAACTACCCGTTTAGATACTACCGCTGGAGAGTTATGGGGTCCTTCGAATGGCCAGAAATTCTGACTACATATAGACTATCTTTGATCTCGAGTTGATCAGATGCGAAATTAGGTAGAACATTGGCCAGGGCACCAACTACCCGTTCAGATACTACAGCTGGAGAGTTATGGGGTCCTTTGAATGGCCAGAAATTCTAACTACATATAGGCCATCTTTGATCTCGAGTTGATCAGATGCGAAATTAGATAGTAGGTTGGCCAGGGCACCAACTACCCGTTTAGATACTACCGCTAGAGAGTTATGGGGTCCTTTGAATGGCCAGAAATTCTAAGTACATATAGACTATCTTTGATCTCGAGTTGATCAGATGCGAAATTAGGTAGAAGGTTGGCCAGGGCACCAACTACCCGTTCAGATACTACCGCTAGAGAGTTATGGGGTCCTTTGAATGGCCAGAAACTCTAACTACATATGGGCTTCCTTGGATCTCGAGTTGATCAGATAAGAAATTAAGTGGTAGGTTGGCCAGGGCACCAACTACCCGTTCGGATACTACCGCTAGAGAGTTATGGGGTCCTTTGACTGGTCAGACAGTATTATTATTATTATTATTATTATTATTATAACTAGCCAAGCTACAACCCTAGTTGGAAAAGCAAGATGCTATAAGCCCAAGGGCTACAATACGGAAAAATAGCTCATTGAGGAAAGGAAACAAGGAAATAAATAAATGATGAGAATAAATTAACAATAAATCATTCTAAAAACAGTAACTACGTCAAAACAGATATGTCCTATATAAACTATTAACAACGTCAAAAACAGATATGTCCTATATAAACTATAAAAAGACTCATGTCTGCCTGGTCAACATTAAAAACATTTGCTACTACATTGGATCCTTTTCTCTGGTTACAGTTCATTTTCCCTTTACCTACACACACACACACACCGAATAATCTGGCCTATTCTTTACATATTCTCCTCTGGCCTCATACACCTGATAACAATGAGATTACCAAACGATTCTTCTTCACCGAAGGGGTTAACTAGTGCACTGTAATTGTTCAGTGGCCACTTTCCTCTTGGTAAGGGTAGAAGAGACTCTAGCTATGGTAAGCAGCTCTTCTAGGAGAAGGACACTCCAAAATTAAATCATTGTTCTCTAGTCTTGGGTAGTGCCATAGCCTCTGTACCATGGTCTTCCACTGTCTCTTGGGTTAGAGTTCTCTTGCTTGAGGGTACACTTGGGCACACTA
>NC_090732.1:173912860-173920360 GCF_036898095.1 Palaemon carinicauda | reverse complement strand
GTATGTATGTATGTATGTATGTATGTATGTGTATATATATATATATATATATATATATATATATATATATATATATATATATATATATATATGTCATACATATATTCCAATATATATATATATATATATATATATATATATATATATATATATCTCCATAAACATATGTGTGTATATATAAATATAAATATATATATATATATATATATATATATATATATATATATATATATATATACTGTATATATACATATATATATACACACATATATATATAGATGAAAATCAACACAATATCGTGCTCAAATAAAAATAAATTTCTAGCTCATACTTGGGATCGAACCCTAACCCCTTCAAATGAAAGGCCAGGTCACTTTCTCTGGTGGCATGGTTGGAAGCGACCTGGCCTTTCATTTGAAGGGGCTAGGGTTCGAAACTAAGTATGAGGTAGAAATTTATGTATATGTATATATATATATATATATATATGTATAATTATATGTACTTAATTTATCAGTAGATTTAAATACATATATATATATATATATTTATATATATATATATATACATATATGTATATATATAAATATATATATATATATATATATATATATATATATATATATATATATATATATATATGTATGCATATATATACATATATATATATACATACAAAATGACACCCAAATATACAAACCCACTTGTAATAAGATTACCCCGAAACGCTTTAAACCGAGGACATACTTCAGTAATTAGCATCATATTGCTCAACCGTCAGACATCCGCGAATGGCTCGCCTGACAATGAAATTCAGGAAGTATTAATGAAATTACTCCATGGTCTGATTCATACTGGCTCTCTTAATCCTATTGGTAAATGCCAGATTGGAACGGAAAGGCTGGTTGCCATTTAATGAATTTCGGTGCGAGTGATTCAAGCGTAGTTAATTCTGATTTTTTGTTTTCGTTGGTGTTTAGTTTCTCTAATTTTAGGTAATGAGTTTTAGGTTAGGTTAGATTAGGCTAGGTTGGTTGGGTTGGGTTGGGGTAGGTTGGTTGGGTTAGGTTGCGTTGTGGTAGGTTGGTTGGGTTAGGTTAGGTTCAGTTGGTTATGTTGGTTGGGTTGGGTTGGTTAGTTTAGGTTGGTTAGGTTAGATTAGGTTAGGTTGGGTTATGTTAGGTTAGGTTAGGTTGGGTTATGTTAGGTTGGTTACGTTGTTAGGTTAGGTTGGTTACGTTAGGTTAGGTTGGGTTATGTTAGCTTAGTTGGGGTAGGTTGGCTGGGTTAGATAATATTGGTTAGGTTAGGTCAGGCTGGGTTGGGTTGGGCTAGGTTAGTTGGGTTAGATACAATTGGTTAGGGTAGGTCAGGCTGGGATAGGTTGGGCTAGGTTGGTTGAGGTAGGTTGGTTGGGTTAGATAAAGTTGGTTAGGTTAGGCTAGGTTGGGTTATGTTAGCTTAGTTGGGGTAGGTTGGTTGGGTTAGGTAAAGTTGGTTACGTTAGATTAGGTAGGTTGGGCTAAGTTGGTTGGGCTAGGTTGGTTGGGTTAGATAAAGTTGGTTAGGTTAGGCTAGGTTGGGTTATGTTAGGTAGGCTGGGGTAGGTTGGTTGGGTTAGATAACATTGATTAGGTTAGGTCAGGTTGGGTTGGGCTAGGTTGGTTGAGGTAGGTTGGTTAGGTTAGGTTGGATTTGGTCGTGTTAGATTAGTTGGGGTAGGTTGGTATGGTTAGATTAGGTTGGGTTAGGTTAATATAGTTGGGGTAGGTTGGTTGAGTTAGATTGGGTTAGGTAAGGTTAAGTTAGGCTAGGTCAGTTGATTTGGACTGGTTGAGTTGGGCTAGGTTGGTTGGGTTAGGTGAAGTTGATTAGATTAGGTTAGGTTAAGTTAGCACTTATTTAAGAACGTAACTTACCTGACATGAAGATTTTGATATTGTTGACAGACAATCCTTTCCAATCCTAAAAAGAAAGAAATATATTTTGTCAAACACATATAATGTAATTCATCAAGGAAAGTTATTTTAGAGTAATATATTCCAGTCATAAAATATATCTGTAGCTACTCGGAATATCTACAAAACATTAGAAGTAATCTTCGCTGTTTTACATAAATTATATCACCATATATATTTCTAAAGTTTTTTCTCTACTGATTTAACTCATCATAGATTATCCATGGTTTGAATCCTTAAGGAGTTAAAGGTCACTCACGAATGGCAGAGCCAAGGGACAGGGACAATGCCCTAGAGACTGACAATATATACATATGATCAGCGCCTAATCCCCTCTGCACCCTAGCAAGGACCAGGGAGGGCCAGTTAATAGCTGCTGATGACTCAGCAGGTGGATCTATAGGCTCCCATAAACACTCTTCCTTAGCTCACAAGGATGGTGAGGTTGCAGACACAACAAGAAACTATCGAGCTCGAAAGGGTCTAGAACCCCAGTCCAATAGATCAACCGGCAAGGGTATTTCTAATAGGCTAAGAATAAATGACAGGAAAATATACAAAGCGTTAGATTATTCTAGGCAATGCCAGCTTAGCTCACTGGGAAGTTTCAGAGCTTCTATACATTACACGAAACTACCAAACTTGAAAGTGTCTTGAACCCCAGTCACACAGAATGCCAGGCAGGGACATTTCCTATGGCTATCATGAAATGACAGGAAAATATACTTATTGTTTAAATATTCTCTCAGTTCAGCATTTAATTTGAAATTAAAGCCAAGCAAAAACACCTAATAAAAACAGCTAAAACTAGAGGGGCACTCAGTAGAGCACAAACCTCCGCCGAGGCAGATTATTTCTCGACCTTTTGCTCGACCTTGATCTTACCCTTTGACCTTAACATGTATCAATTGGCTTGGATTTTCATACACTCAAATATGAACCAAATTTGAAGTCTCTGTGACAACCATGTCCCTGTGACACCATGTCCAAACTTATGGCTGATAACGTGAATTGGACATTTTGCTTGACCGTGACCTTGACCTTAACATATTCCCAAATTTAATAATTTCCATGTTTTTATATATCAGTTAATCCCTGCAAGTTTCATTACTCTATGATTAAAATTGTGGCCAGTGAGGTCTTCACAATCAAACAAACAAACACACACAAACAAACAAACAAACAGGGGGTAAAACATAACCTCCTCCCAACTTCGTTGACCGTGACCTTGACCTTCCAAAATTTAATCATTTTTAGCTTTGTACATAACAATTAATACCTGCAAGTTTCATTACTCCACGATTGAAATAGTGGCCAGGAAGCTCTTCACAAACATACTAACAGAGGGTAAAACATAACCTTCTTCCAACTTCGTTGGCTGAGGTAATAACACCAAAAGACAGACAAGCCAAAAGAACAGATACAGTAATGCACACACAAACACAAAGAAACACACAAACAGGGGCGAAAACATAACCTCATTCGAACTTCGTTGGCGGAGGTAACAATAGCATCGGTAAAACTAGGAGGCTTGAAAAGAATTTGCACCAACCAGTAAACATCGGAACGAAAAAATTCTTTGTCAAGAAACTCTGGATTAAAGCAATCTGCATGCAAATAAGCTCTCTTTCGCCAAGGATGGGATCTGATTAAGTTTATTTTTTCAGCCAAACTCTTTTTTCTGAGTTTGAGAGCAAGTAGGTCTCTTTTCATTACCAAGATTAACTAAGTAATGAATTTTAATTACTTTATCTAAGTGTATCAATATCATCCCAGAACTGCGTTCGAAAGCAAGTAGGTCTCTTTTTCATTATCAAGATTAACTTAGTAACGAATTTTAATTGCTTTATCTAAGTGTATCAGTATCATCTCAGAACTGCATTCGAAAGCAAGTAGGTCTCTTTTCATTATCAAGATTAACTTAGTAACGAATTTTAATTGCTTTATCTAAGTGTATCAGTATCATCTCAGAACTGCGTTCGAAAGCAAGTAGGTCTCTTTTTCATTATCAAGATTAACTTAGAAACGAATTTTAATTGCTTTATCTAAGTGTATAAATATTATCTCAGAACCGCATTCGAAAGCAAGTAGGTCTCTTTTCATTATCAAGATTAACTTAGTAACGAATTTTAATTGCTTTATCTAAGTGTATCAATATTATCTCAGAACTGCATTCGAAAGCAAGTAGGTCTCTTTTTCATTATCAAGATTAACTTAGTAACGAATTTTAATTGCTTTATCTAAGAGTATCAATATTATCTCAGAACTGCATTCGAAAGCAAGTAGGTCTCTTTTTATTATCAAGATTAATTTAGTAACGAATTTTAATTGCTTTATCTAAGTGTATCAGTATCATCTCAGAACTGCATTCGAAAGCAAGTAGGTCTCTTTTCATTATCAAGATTAACTTAGTAACGAATTTTAATTGCTTTATCTAAGTGTATCAGTATCATCTCAGAACTGCGTTCGAAAGCAAGTAGGTCTCTTTTTCATTATCAAGATTAACTTAGAAACGAATTTCAATTGCTTTATCTAAGTGTATCAATATTATCTCAGAACTGCATTCGAAAGCAAGTAGGTCTCTTTTTATTATCAAGATTAACTTAGTAACGAATTTTAATTGCTTTATCTAAGTGTATCAATATCATCTCAGAACTGTGTTCGAAAGCAAGTAGGTCTCTTTTTCATTATCAAGATTAACTTAGAAACGAATTTTAATTGCTTTATCTAAGAGTATCAATATTATCTCAGAACTACGTTCGAAAGCAAGTAGGTCTCTTTTTCATTACCAAGATTAACTTAGTAACGAATTTTAATTGCTTTATCTAAGTGTATCAATATCATCTCAGAACTACGTTCGAAAGCAAGTAGGTCTCTTTTTCATTACCAAGATTAACTTAGTAAAGAATTTTAATTGCTTTATCTAAGTGTATCAATATCATCCGAGAGCTGCGTTCGAAAGCAAGTAGGTCTCTTTTTCATTATCAAGATTAACTTAGTAACGAATTTTAATTGCTTTATCTAAGTGTATCAATATCATCTCAGAACTACGTTCGAAAGCAAGTAGGTCTCTTTTTCATTACCAAGATTAACTTTGTAACGAATTTTAATTGCTTTATCTAAGTGTATCAATATCATCCGAGAGCTGCGTTCGAAAGCAAGTAGGTCTCTTTTTCATTATCAAGATTAAATTAGTAACGAATTTTAATTGCTTTATCTAAGTGTATCAATATCATCTCAGAACTACGTTCGAAAGCAAGTAGGTCTCTTTTTCATTATCAAGATTAACTAAGTAACGAATTTCACTTGCTTTATCTAAGTGTATCAATATGATCTCAAAACTGCGTTCGAAAGCAAGTAGGTCTCTTTTTCATAATCAAGATTAACTTAGTAACGAATTTTAATTGTTTTATCTAAATGTATCAATATGATCTCAGAACTGCGTTCAAAAGCAAGTAGGTCTCTTTTTCATTATCAAGATTAACTTAGTAACGAATTTCAATTGCTTTATCTAAGTGTATCAATATTATCTCAGAACTGCGTTCAAAAGCAAGTAGGTGTCCTTTTCATTATCAAGATTAACTTAGTAACGAATTTCACTTGCTTTATCTAAGTGTATCAATATTATCTCAGAACTGCGTTCGAAAGCAAGTAGGTCTCTTTTTCATTATCAAGATTAACTAAGTAACGAATTTTAATTGCTTTATCTAAGTGTATCAATATTATCTCAGAACTGCATTCGAAAGCAAGTAGGTCTCTTTTTCATTATCAAGATTAACTAAGTAACGAATTTTAATTGCTTTATCTAAGTGTATCAATATCATCTCAGAACTGCGTTCGAAAGCAAGTAGGTCTCTTTTTCATTATCAAGATTAACTAAGTAACGAATTTTAATTACTTTATCTAAGTGTATCAATATCATCCAAGAACTGTGTTCGAAAGCAAGTAGGTCTCTTTTTCATTATCAAGATTAACTTAGTAACGAATTTTAATTGCTTTATCTAAGTGTATCAATATCATCTCAGAACTGCGTTCGAAAGCAAGTAGGTCTCTTTCATTATCAAGATTAACTTAGTAACGAATTTTAATTGCTTTATCTGAGTGTATCAATATCATCTCAGAACTGCATTCGAAAGCAAGTAGGTCTCTTTTTCATTATCAAGATTAACTTAGTAACGAATTTTAATTGCTTTATCTAAGTGTATCAATATCATCTCAGAACTGCGTTCGAAAGCAAGTAGGTCTCTTTTTCATTATCAAGATTAACTTAGTAACGAATTTTAATTGCTTTATCTAAGTGTATCAATATCATCTCAGAACTGCGTTCGAAAGCAAGTAGGTCTCTTTTTCATTATCAAGATTAACTTAGTAACGAATTTTAATTGCTTTATCTAAGTGTATCAATATCATCTCAGAACTGCGTTCGAAAGCAAGTAGGTCTCTTTTTCATTATCAAGATTAACTTAGTAACGAATTTTAATTGCTTTATCTAAGTGTATCAATATCATCTCAGAACTGCGTTCGAAAGCAAGTAGGTCTCTTTTTCATTATCAAGATTAACTTAGTAACGAATTTTAATTGCTTTATCTAAGTGTATCAATATCATCTCAGAACTGCGTTCGAAAGCAAGTAGGTCTCTTTTTCATTATCAAGATTAACTAAGTAACGAATTTTAATTACTTTATCTAAGTGTATCAATATCATCCAAGAACTGTGTTCGAAAGCAAGTAGGTCTCTTTTTCATTATCAAGATTAACTTAGTAACGAATTTTAATTGCTTTATCTAAGTGTATCAATATCATCTCAGAACTGCGTTCGAAAGCAAGTAGGTCTCTTTCATTATCAAGATTAACTTAGTAACGAATTTTAATTGCTTTATCTAAGTGTATCAATATCATCTCAGAACTGCGTTCGAAAGCAAGTAGGGCTCTTTTTCATTATCAAGATTAACTTAGTAACGAATTTTAATTGCTTTATCTAAATGTATCAATATCATCTCAGAACTGCGTACGAAAGCAAGTAAGGATCTTTTTCATTATCAGTATTAACTTAGTAACGAATTTTAATAGCTTTATCTAAGTATATCAATATCGTCTCAGAACTGCGTTCGAAAGCAAGTAGGTCTCTTTTTCATTATCAAGATTAACTAAGTAACGAATTTCACTTGCTTTATCTAAGTGTATCAATATCATCCCAGAACTGCGTTCAAAAGCAAGTAGGTCTCTTTTTCATTATCAAGATTTATTTAGTAACGAATTTTAATTGCTTTATCTAAGTATATCAATATTATCTTAGAACTTTAAATAGATTTGGTTAGAATTACTAGGAACATAGAAATTTCTACTCTCTTAATTATTCTACAACCCTAGTTGGAAAAGTAGGATGCTATAAGCCCAGGGGTCCCAACAGGGAAAAGAGCCCAGAGAGGAGAAGAAACAAGGAAAATTAAAATATTTTACGAATAGTAACAATATTAAAATAAATATTTCCTATATAAAATATAAAAACTTTGTCCAACCAATCAGCGATCAGGAAACATTTC
>NC_090732.1:173897860-173900360 GCF_036898095.1 Palaemon carinicauda | reverse complement strand
ATATATATACATATATACATACAGTAAAGTTCAGCTCTCCCTGGCCCTCTGGTATGGGGGATGAGTGAATACGCATACCCTGATGAGAGGGGTGAGCCTGCGTATATACATATCAATCTAAACATTCACCCACCATTTTTGACGGGTTGCGTACACTAGAAAACACGCAATATGTAATATTCATCAAAGTTTAAATTTGAATCTACTCCTTGAGTGGTATTAAATTCAAAATGAAAATGACCACGTCGTCAATCATATAAGTAATTGGAAATTATATCTAAAGTTTTTGATTGATTCCACAAGAATGATATTTCTTCGTGGTTCGAAGACTTTGAAATACGAAGAGCGGAGGTAGGATATTATATTAAATTCGTGTTCGGTCTTCTGATTTTTTAATAATATCAATATATATATATATATATATATATATATATATATATATATATATATATATATATATATTTAAATGATATATATATATATATATACATATAAATAAATAATGTATATATATGCATCTATATATATATATATATATATATATATATATATATATATATATATATATATATATATATATATATATATTTAAATGATATATATATACATATAAATAAATAATGTATATATATATATATATATATATATATATATGTATATATATATATATATATATATATATATATATATATATAAGTCCTATTATGAAACTGTTGTCCAATGATTCCTTTTACATTCAAAGAAGATAATTTTTCATTAATGCAAGGGATATTAAGAATTTTTTTTTTATTAGTAAAAAACTCAATTTATTTCTAAAGAAAACAATCCTGAACACATATAGTATATATATATATATATATATATATATATATATATATATATATATATATATATATATATATATATATATATATATATATATATATACATATATTCTACCTAAAGTAAAAAATTTCCTAGAATAAATAATTGTATTCTAAAAACCTGCTTGTTAAGCTATTATAATAAGAACAAGTTTTCAATTTTGACCTAAAATGGATATCAAATAGAACGAAAGACGAAATATTATTTTGTTCTGTATTTATTTCTAACTTTCCAAGAAATGAAGTAAATAATGAAAAGAGGAACTCCCAATATACTTATATAATTAATTAGCGTAAGAGAAAAAAAAAGCCACCTGGAAAATAAAAAATGTCCAATGGAAGTACATTAGGACTTATTGATATTTCAGATGACAAAGAAAATATTTTTTCGGTTTTGTCAAAGCCTTGGAAAAATAAAGACGAGATGCATTATAACATTGAATATTCTTGAGAACTTTAATGAAAACACATTTTTTATTTTACTCAAAGAAAACACACTGTTTATTTTATTTAAAACAGTAATTTTTCGAAAGGACAAATGTTTAATAAAAATTGTAGGAAACACGGAATGCATTATAACATTGAATATTCTCTAGAAGTTTAATGAAAACACACTGTTTATCTTATTCAAAACAGTCCTTTTCAAAATGGTAAATTCTTAATAAAATTGTAAAATATTTCAAATGAAAAAAATCTGGACAATTGTAAAAATACAATGTATATTTCATTTTGAAATAGTAATATTTCTAAATGGCAAAGACATGATAAAATTGTAATATATTTCAAACAAAATTAATCTGGGCTATTTATTAATAATACCAATAAAAAGTTATATATAAATCAAAGCATTATAACATTGAATATTCTCTAGAAGTTTAATGAAAACACACTGTTTATTTTATTCAAAACAGTAATTTTTCGAAATGGTAAATACTTAATAAATTTATAATATATTTCAAATGAAAAGAATCTGGACAATTGTAAAAATACACAGTATATTTTATTTTAAAATACTAATATTTCTAAATGGCAAAGACATGATAAAATTGTAATATATTTCAAATAATATTAATCTGGGCTATTTATTAATAATACCAATAAAAAGTTATATATAAGTCAAAGCATTATAACATTGAATATTCTCTAGAAGTTTAATGAAAACACACTGTTTATTTGATTTAAAACAGTCATTTTTCGAAATGGTAAATGTTTAATATTAATTGTAATATATTTCAAATAAAACTAATGTGGTCAATTGTAAAATGGTGCAGATAACAAATAAATATATATAAGATTTTAATATGATTAGGTTGTGATTCAAATATTGTCTTTTATATTCCTTTTCAGTTTTGGATTTTTTATATACATACACACGCATATATATATATACCTCCCATTTTTAGAAAAGAACAAGAGTCTGGTAATATATATATATATATATATATATATATATATATATATATATATATATATATATATATATATTTATTTATACATATATATATATATATATATATATAAATATATGTATTTATATATATATATATATATATACACATACATATATATGTATATATACATATATATATAATATATATATATATATATATATATATATATATATATATATATATATA
>NC_090732.1:173884892-173887360 GCF_036898095.1 Palaemon carinicauda | reverse complement strand
GGGGTCATTGATTAGTTGGAAATAAAATTTTGGGGTAATCATTTAAAAAAAGGTTGGGAAACACTGCCCTAGAGACTGACAATATATACATATGATCAACGCCTGATCCCCTCTACACCCTAGCAAGGACCAGGGAGGGCCAGTTAATGGCTGTTGATGACTCAGCAGGTGGATTTATAAGCTCCCACAAACACTCTTCCTCAGCTTACAAGGATGGTGAGGTTGCAGACACTACAAGAAACTATCACGCTCGAAAGAGTCTAGAACCCTAGTCCAATATATCGCCAGGCAAGGGTGTTTCTAATAGGCTAAGAATGAATGACCGAAAAAAACATCAAGCTTGAAAGGGTCTAGAACCCCAGTCTAATAGATCGCCAGGCAAGGACATTTCCTAGGGCTCTCATGAAATGACCGGAAAATATACTTATTGTTTAAATATTCTCTCAGTTCAGTATTTAATTTGAAATTTAAGGCGAACCAAAAACACCTAATAAAGACAGCTAAAACTAGAGGGGCACTCAGTAAAGTGCAGACCTCCGCCAAGGCAGATTATTTCTCGACCTTTTGCTCGACCTTGATCTTACCCTTTGACCTTAACATGTATTAATTGGTATGGATTTTCATACACTCAAATATGAACCAAGTGTGAAGTCTCTGTGACAACCATGTCCAAACCTATGGCTGATTACGTGAATTGGACATTTTGCTTGACCGTGACTTTGACCTTAACATATTCCTAAATTTAATCATTTCGAGCTTTTTACATAACAGCTAATCCCGGCAAGTTTCATTACTCTATGATTAAAATTGTGCCCAGTATGGTCTTCACAAACAAACAAACAAACATACTAACAGGGGGTAAAACAGAACCTTCTTCCAACTTCGTTGACCTTGACCTTGACCTTCCAAAATTTAATCATTTCCAGCTTTTTACATAAGAGTTAATCCCTGCAAGTTTCCTTACTCTACGATTAAAATTGTGGTCAGGAAGCTCTTCACAAACAAACAAACACACACAAACAAACATACTAACAGGGGATAAAACATAACCTTCTTCCAACTTCATTGGCGAAGGTAATAATACCAAAACACGCACAGGCCCCAAGAACAGATACAGTAATACACACACAAACACAAAGACACACACAAACAGAGGCGAAAACATAACCTCGTTCCAATTTCGTTGGCTGAGGTAATAACACCAAAAGACGTACAGGCCACAAGAACAGATACAGTAATGCACAAACAAACACAAACAAACACACAAACAGGGGCGAAAACATAACCTCATTGTAACTTCGTTGGAGGAGGGAACAATAGCATCGGTAAAACTAGGAGGCTGGAAAAGAATTTGCACCAACCAGTAAACATCGGAACGAAAAAATTCTTTGTCAAGAAACTCTGGATTAAAGCAATCTGCATGCAAATAAGCTCTCTTTCGCCAAGGATGGGATCTGATTAAGTTTATTTTTTCAGCCATACTCTTTTTTTGAGTTTGAGAGCAAATAGGTCTCTTTTCATTATCAAGATTAACTTAGTAACGAATTTCAATTGCTTTATCTAAGTGCTTCAATATTATCTCAGAACTGCGTTCGAAAGCAAGTAGGTCTCTTTTTCATTATCAAGATTAACTTAGTAACGAATTTCACTTGCTTTATCTAAGTATATCAATATGATCTCAGAACTGCGTTCGAAAGCAAGAAAGTGTCTTTTTCATTATCAAGATTAACTTAGTAACGAATATTAATTGCTTTATCTAAGAGTATCAATATGATCTCAGAACTGCGTTCGAAAGCAAGTAGGTCTCTTTTTCATTATCAAGATTAACTAAGTAACAAATTTTATTGCTTTATCTAAGTGTATCAATATTATCTCAGAACTGCGTTCGAAAGCAAGTAGGTCTCTTTTTCATTATCAAGATTAACTAAGTAACAAATTTTAATTGCTTTATCTAAGTGTATCAATATCATCTCAGAACTGCGTTCGAAAGCAAGTAGGTCTCTTTTTCATTATCAAGATTAACTAAGTAACGAATTTTAATTGCTTTATCTAAATGTATCAATATTATCTCAAAACTGCATTTGAAAGCAAGTAGGGCTGTTTTTTCATTATCAAGATTAACTTAGTAACGAATTTTAATTACTTTATCTAAGAGTATCAATATTATCTCAAAACCTTAAATAGATTTGGTCAGAATTACTAGGAACATAGAAGTTTCTACTCTCTCAAGTATTCTACAACCCTAGTTGGAAAAGTAGGATGCTATAAGCCCAGGGGTCCCAACAGGGAAAATAGCCCAGAGAGGAGAAAAAACAAGGAAAATTAAAATATTTTACGAACAGTAACAACATTAAAATAAATCTTTCCTATATAAAATATAAAAACTTTGTCCAACCAATCAGCGACCAGGAAACATTTCCGAGCTAAAAGGGCACCTCTGAGAGTCAGAGCAAATCTGCCTCACTAAA
>NC_090732.1:173867392-173869892 GCF_036898095.1 Palaemon carinicauda | reverse complement strand
TATTATTATTATTATTATTATTATTATCATTATCAAGCCTTCAATTTCAATTCTAAGTAGAGCATTAAAATTCTGCATACATTCCAAAACATTTTATTAAAAATAAGAGAACTATATTATTCCATTCAACCCAAACAATTATTTCCTAGGTGAATTCATTAAGCTCACCAAATTGAATTAGCTGAGGGCTAATTTTATAAGAGAATAATCTAATCGATATTGAAAATCCTATTGTAATGATAATTAGTTTTACCAATTATAAACAGGCTAACAATATTTGTCAATGTTTGTTTATTATATATTTATAAATAAACAAGTCATTAAATCGAGTAATATTTTTTAAGGTATGTTATTATTATTATTATTATTATTGTTATTATCATTATCATTATCGTTAATGTTAATGTTAAGGTTAATGTTAATGTTAATGTTATTGATATTGATATTTTTATTGTTATTGTTATTGTTATTGCTATTTTTATTATCATTATTATTATTATTATTATTATTATTATTATTATTAGCATTATCGTTATTATTATTATGATTACTGTTATTATATTTATTATTATCATTATCATTATGATTATTATCATTATTAGTATCATTATTGTTATTCTCAATCATTATTATTAATATTATTATTATTATTGTTATTATTATTATCATCATCATCATTATTATTATTATTATTATTATTATTATTATTATTATTACTAGCTAAGCTACAACCATAGTAGGAAAAGCAAGATGTTATAAGCCTCAGGCCTCCAAGAGGGAAAAATAGCCCAGTGGGGAAAGGAAATAAGGAAATAGGTAAACGCTATAATAAGTAATGAACAATTGAAATGAAAAATAGATGCTCAATTGAAATTTCAATATGATAGTTTTATTTTTAAATTCTTAATTTGAACAACAGGAAAATTATGATCTGTATATTATTAATTTTTTATTAATTAATTCTTTATTGATAGTTATAATATTCAAGACAACTCCACTATTTATGTACATCACGTTCGTATATCTCACCTATGTCATTAAGAATATATATACATATATATATATATATATATATATATATATATATATATATATATATATATATATATATATACTTATATATAAGAGAAGACGATAGATTGACGAACAAACACCAGTGTAAGGACATGTCTGAGGCCTTTGTTCTACAGTGGACTAGTAACGACTGATGATGATGATATTAATGATGAAGATGATATTCCCTGTCACGCTCAGGGTGCAAAGTAAGTAGTCATACCCACGCGAGAAGGTGGCTACTCAAAGAGGTGCACTCGGATACCACATTCTCCCACCAATTACCGAACCAGCATGTTGTAGTTAGGAAAGGGGGGAGGGGTGGGAAGGGTTGAATTTGTGTGTATATATGCGTGTGTGTGTGTGTGTGTGTGTGTGTGTGTGTGTGTGTGAGTGTCCTTTTTGACTCGCTTTTGTTGCTTTGACTCATTTAACAGCTTTCGAGTCTCTCTTGTGTCAAGGGAAGTTATCGTACATCTGGCGTTGAAACTATTGTGCCGATTCATTTCAAGCTTACTTTATTTGTTGTCTATAAATAGATTGTTTTTTTTTTTAATATATTTTATTAATAATCATTAATAACTATAGATAGAAAGAAAGGAACATTTAGGCTAATTTATAAGTGACATTCTCTTATATCATTAAGTTTAAGGAAAGTATTATTATGAAAGAATCTTGTTTATCTTTTTGTCTTTTAGTCTTTTGTACTTAATATTTTCCCAAACCTGTCAGTCAATGAGTTTTCAAGGAAGATCAATCATCTGACGACTTATTAAAAGTGAAACTAATTACTTGTTTGACGTACATCGCTCATAATTTCGAACAGGATTTGATGGATGGTAGAGAGAGAGAGAGAGAGAGAGAGAGAGAGAGAGAGAGAGAGAGAGAGAGAGAGAGAGAGAGAGAGAGAGAGAGAGGTCTGCATAGATAAAAATATTTCTTATAAATGTTAAGAAACAATAAATCATTTGGCAGTTCATCTTGTTTTAAATTATCTATTATTACTTTATTATTCACTCTAATTTCTATGGTGTAAAAGATACAATTTTAGTAATTACATTATGGTAAATATTATTACTAATGGGGAACTCACATACAACCACACACACACACACACATATATATATATATATATATATATATATATATATATATATATATATATATACGTGTGTATATATATATACATATATATACACATATATATATGTATATATATATACATATATATATACACACAGATATATATATATATATATATATATATATATATATATATATATATATATATATATGATTGACTGTAATGTAGTTAAATAAATAACATAGATCTTATAGCCTAGATTTAATTTGTAATTAAAGTTGAAGGAAGGATATAATATGAGTTTGATGTTTTTCAGTGAAACATTCTGTTAAACTTAGAATAAAAGAAAGTGATAGCATTGAT
>NC_090732.1:173857392-173859892 GCF_036898095.1 Palaemon carinicauda | reverse complement strand
AGAGAGAGAGAGAGAGAGAGCACAAAGGTTTAAAGGTCGATCATGAATGGCAGAGGCAAGGGGCAGTGACATTGCCCTAGCAATCAGGACAATGCCCTAGAGAATGACCATATATGATCAGCGCCCAAGACTCCTCTCCACCCAAGCTAGGATCAGGGAGGGCCAGCCTGTGGCTCCTGATGACTCAGCAAATAGACCTATAGACTCCCCCAAACCCCCAAACCTAGCTCACAAGGATGGTAAGGTTGCAGACACTAATGGCACTAACGAATCCTAGCGGGACTCGAACCCCCGACTGGCAAACACCAGGCAGAGACGTTACCAATCAGGCCACAGCAACCTTTCAAGTGTCCCCAAGGTTGCAGACACTAATGGCACTAACGAGTCTGAGCGGGACTCGAACCCCCGACTGGCAAACGCCAGGCAGAGACGTTACCAATCAGGCCACAGCAACCTTTCGTGTTTTCCCAAATCAAATGTGAATCAAACGCTGTATATTATTATCTGCAGAGTGGGGGATAAACTGACATACACAAAGAGCCTTGATGCTAAGAGAAAGCAGGAGATATATACAAACGATTCTGAATGTCTAAAGGAGATATAGAGCCACCTTAACAAAGGGGGAATCTCGCCCAAGGGAGACTGTCTGAAAATCAACCTATCGATCTATGCGAACTATTCCAGGCGAGGTGGAACATGGAGATAAGACACTTGATAAGAAATAGAGGTTTGTATTATTATTATCATTATTATTATTACCACATATCGTTTATAAATTTTCTTTATTTCCTTTCCTCACAGGGCTATTTTTCCCTGTTGGAGCCCTTGGGCTTAGAGCATCTTGCTTTTCCAACTAGGGATGTAGCTTGGCTAATAATAATAATAATAATAATAATAATAATAATAATAATAATAATAATAATAATAATAATATTATCATTATTGTTATTATTATTATTATCATTATTATTATTATTATTATTATTATTATTATTATTATTATTATTATTATGACCAACCAAGCTACAACCCTATGTGAAAAAGCAAGATGCTATATGGCTCAAGGGCTCGTTATTATTATTATTATTATTATTATTATTATTATGACCAGCCAAGCTACAACCCTATGTGAAAAAGCAGGATGCTATAGGCTCAAGGGCTCATTGTTATTATTATTATTATTATTATTATTATTAATATTATTATTATTAGCCTACAGCATTATTTAGAAAAGCAAACTGCTATAAGCCCAAGTGCTCCAACATGGAAAAATATATCGGTGAGGAAAGTTACCCTCGGAAACCACAACCTCCCAAAAATAGCCGAAACTGCCATGTTGTAGTTAGGAAAGGAGGAGGGAGTGGGAAGGGTTGAATCTGCATGTGTGTATATCTAAATATCTAGCCATCATTTTTGACGGGTCGCGTACAAGGGATTTCATAATGGGACTGACAATCTTGCCACCTGGACACATGTAAATTATTATTATTATTATTATTATTATTATTATTATTATTATTATTATTATTATCATTAATTTTTAAATTATTATTATTATTATTATTATTATTATTATTATTATTATTATTATTATTATTAATTTTAAAATTATCATTATTATTATTATTAATAATAATTTTAAAATTATTATTATTATTATTATTATTATTATTATTATTATTATTATTATTATTATTATTATTTTTATCATCAAGCTACAACCTAGTTGGAAAAGCAAAATGCTATAAGCCCAAGGTCTCCATCAGGGAAAATACCCCAGTGAGAAAGGAAAACGAAGAAAAATTAAATATTTTAAGAACAGTAACATTAAATTAAATATTTCCTATATAAACAATAAAAACTTTAACAAAACAAGAGGAAGATAAATAACATAGAATAGTGTGCCCGAGTGCACCCTCAAGCAAGAGAACTCTAACCAAAGACAGTGGAAGACCATGATACAGAGTCTATATTACTACCCAAGGCTAGAGAACAATGGTTTGATTTTGGAGTGCCATTCTCCTAGAAGAGTTACTTACCATAACTAAAGAGTCTCTTCTACCCTTACAAGAGGAAAGTGGCCACTGATCAATTAGTGCAGTAATCCCTTGGGTGAAGAAGAATTGTTTGGTAATCTCAGTGTAGTCAGGTGTATGAGGATAGACGAGAATGTGTGAAGAATAGGATAGACTATTCGGTGCGTGTGTAGGCAAAGGAAAAATGAACCGTAACCAGAGAGAAGGATACGATGTAGTATTGTCTGGCCAGTCAAAAGACGCCATAACTCTCTAGTGGAAGTATCTCAACGGGTGGCAGTTTTGCCATCTGCTTAATGAATCTCAACAATAGACAATATACTAAAATTGCATTCAGCTTCGTCCAGAATTGTGGAATGGTCTTCCTAATCTCGCAGTTGGGGTTGTTGTGGCCTGATTGGTAACGTCTCTGTCTGGTGTTTGCCAGACGGGGGTTCGAGTCCAGCTCAGTCTCGTTAGTGCCA
>NC_090732.1:173825824-173828324 GCF_036898095.1 Palaemon carinicauda | reverse complement strand
TATTATTATTATTATTATTATTATTATAAGGTTAGAAGAGACTCTTTGGCTATGGTAAGCAGCACATCTAGGTGAAGGACTCTCCAAAATCAAACCATTGTTCAATAGTCGTGGTTAGTGCCATAGCCTTTGTACCATGGTCTTCCACTGTCTTGGGTTAGAGTTCTTTTGCACACTAATCTATCCTACATCTCTTTCTATTATTTTGGTAAAGTTTTTATAGTTTATATAAAAAATATTTATTTTAATTTTGTTACTGTTCTTAAAATATGTTATTTTTTCATTTTTCTTTTCCTGACTGGGCTATTTTCCCTGTTGGGGCCCCTGGGCTTATAGCATCCTGCTTATCCAACTAGGGTTGTAGCTTAGCAAGTAATAATAATAATAATAATAATAATAATAATAATAATAATAATAATAATAATAAAAAGTGTCAAAGAGACTCTTTAGCTATGGTAAGCAACTCTTCTAGGAGAATGACACTCCAATATCAAACCATTGTTCTCTAGTCTTGCGTAGTGACAGCTTTTATACCATGGTCTTCCACTGTCTTGGGTTAGAGTTCTTTTGCTTGAAGGTACACTCGGGCACACCATTCTATCTTATATCTTTTCCTATTGTTTTGTTAAAGTTTTTATAGCTTATAAAGGAAATATTTAGTTTAATGATGTTACTGTTCTTAAAATATGTTATTTTTCTTGTTTCCTTTCCTCACTGTGCTATTTTCCCTGTTGGGGCCCCTGGGCTTATAGCATTCTGCTTTTCCAATCAGGGTTGTAGCTTAGCAAGTAATAATAATAATAATAATAATAATAATAATAATAATAATAATAATAATAATAATAATAATAAATTTTAACTATGAAATATTAATATGTCCAGTAATATTTGATCATATTTTCCAATATACTCGTAGATAAAAATATTATCATCATCATCTCTCACGCCTATTGACATGGTCCTCAGCCATGTAGGCCTGGGTCTTCCAACTCTTCTAGTGCATTGTGGAGCCCAGAAATGTTCGATCATGGAACTTTTTTTTATATATATATTTTTGCAATATCAGTGTTTTATATAGCTGATGATACTAAATATCATATTTTTGAATCAATACTTCTCCATACATCATCTCCCACTTCCCGCTTCATAGTACTCAGCCATATAGGCCTGGGTCTTCCAACCCTTCTAGTGCCTTGTGGAGCCCAGAAATGTTTGATCATGGAATTTTTTGGATAATTTTGCTATATCAGCATTTTGTAAAGATGATGATACTAAATATCATATTTTTAAATTAATACGTCTCCATACATCATCTGCTTCGTGCTTCATAGTCCTCAGCCATGTAGGCCTGGTTCTTCCAACTCTTCTAGTGTCTTGTAGAGCCAAGAAAAGTTTGATTATAGAATATTTTTATTATTGCTATTTCAGCATTTTATAAAGCTGATGATATTATCATATTTTTCAATGTAGATAATTGACAATTAAACTTTCAGGGTAAGAAATGTTTTCTATAGATATTTACATTAATGAAATATTTATATTTTCTTTAATAACAACTAATTTAAGTTAAGGTAAATGATAAATCTCTTTTTTCTGTAAAAATAACATTTAATTCAGATAGCAAATTGAACATTATGAACGTAAGAATTAGGCAAAGCTTCTTTTTTTAAAGCTTCGGAAGTCACATTTTTACCAAAAAGATTTAGATTTCATATATTGATAAGAGTTTACTTTTATACAAACATATATATATATATATATATATATATATATATATATATATATACATATATATATATATATATATATATATATATATATATATATATATTTATATATGTATATATATATATATATATATATATATATATATGTATATATATGTGTGTATGTGTACGTATATAGAAATATGTATATATACATAAATGTATATATTTTTACTGTATATTTACGCGTGTATGTATATATATATATATATATATATATATATATATATATATATATATACATATACATATATATATATATATATATACATATCTATATATATATATACATATACATATATATATATATATATATATATATATATATGTGTATATACAGTATATATACATATCTATATATATATATATATATATATATATATATATATATATATTTAAATATATATATATATATATATATATATATATATATATATATATTTAAATATATATATATATATATATATATATATATATATATGTATATATATATATATATATATATATATATATATATATATATATATGTGTGTGTGTGTGTGTATGTGTATGTATATACATATATGTGTACGTATATAGAAATATGTATATATACATAAATGTATATATTTTTACTGTATATTTACGTGTGTATGTATATATATATATATATATATATATATATATGTGTGTGTGTGTGTGTGTGTGTGTGTATTATATATATATATATATATATATATATATATATATACATA
>NC_090732.1:173815824-173823324 GCF_036898095.1 Palaemon carinicauda | reverse complement strand
ATTATAGATAAGTTTCTAAATGTATTCAAATGTTGTTCACAATTTAGTTCCAAATGGATTTTTTCTTTTAGCGTAGTAATAAGTTATGTTTTACTTTTCAAAGCCCATTTTTATCCGTTATAAAAGCAAAGGAATAGATACACCATTCAATATCGTTAATTGCATTTGTATATAATGTGCATAAGGCCATGAAGATCGAAAGTGTCTGTAATAACTACATGTCTAATGAACGGAACATTATAACACTATAGATTGATAAATAAATTATTGAGAAATTTTAGGCAAACATGAATATTACGTTAAGAATTCTGAATAATCACGGAATCACTGAACACAAATGTATAATGTTCTACTGTAATATGTAAACCATTAGTTGGGAACTCACCTTAAAGATTCAGGAGACAAATGATCCCCGAATGTACTTGATCGCGTCTGGTAGGCACTCCCTTCCAAAGGGTCGTACAAAGTAGACGTAGTTGGGGATCTTATTGTAGAGATAGATCTCACTGGTGAGGGAGACTTATGAGTACAACAAGGAACCAGGCCGCTGAAACGGCCAGCGGATTGTCAAGACCCAAGCAGGAGAGGTCGGTACAGACCAACTAACGGGATCTTGAAGCTGTCTGTGCTCTTGTCAGGTGTCTCATAAAATCTTTGCCTGTGGCTTTTCAAGAGAGAAGAGATGATATACATCGTAAGGCAGGTTAAGAGAAGCACAACTCCCAAGAGTGCAACTACTGTTAGCAAAGATAGTTTGTAGATTCCACTCGTATCCATATCTGTTGTTGCCGTTGTGACATAGCAACAGGAGATTTCTAGCCAGTATCCAGTACCATCTTCATACCCGAGACAGAACTGGTAGTCGGTCTGCGCTCGTAGGTGTCTGACGGTGAACGTCGTTCTAGGAGATTCTATTTTGATCGCGTCCTTTTCGTCTTCCTCCGTTCCATTGCTACTCACCTCATTATAAAGGATTTTGTACGAAGGAAAGGCGTGCCTCTCAGTTCCATTCCAAACTAAAGTAACAAATGTTGATGTAACATGAATAGGAAACAGGAAAATATCCAAACCAGCTGCGCTTAGTGTTACAGAGCTTCTCGAGCTCCCAATGGCATTTTGAGCCACACAAGTGTAAGTCCCACTATCTGCCGGCTCTAAGTGATAGTACACTAATGTCCCAGGAGGGAAAAATCTTCTAGTAATTTCATTCAATGTTGAATTCACAAGTGAGTTATCCGGCAGTACCCAATGTAGTTGCGGAATGGGCGAACCAAGAGCTCGGCATTCTATAACCTGCCTTTCACCTATCTGACCAACAATGTATCGAGACTGGGTCAGGTTCAAGACTACTGGAGTACACACCTTTGGTAACCTCAATGCATCAACGTACTTCAATAGCTTGCCTTCAAGCTCAGGGGGTGTTTGGCAAAATGTGTGATCTGTTTCGCACAGTGTAATGTTTTTGGAATCGTCCCCACTGGCCAATTTCGTCAGCCATCTGACATTGCAGTCACATCTAAATGGGTTATCATGTATACATAGTTTCATTCTCTTTGGCAAGTATTGATACATCTCTTTTTGAAGTCCTTGTAGGTTGTTGTTATTCAAGTGGAGATTTTTTAAAGAATCAACATTCATAAAGGCGAGAGGATCAATATAAGAGAGTTTCTTATTATCTGTTATTTGTATCGAAGTGACATTCACAAGATTATAAAAAGCTTTCGCATCAATTATGACCAGTTCAGGCATTTGGCTTAGGCTAATGTTGATAACACTGAGATGAGAAAAATCTAAAGGTTTAATCTTAGTCAGTGGATTTTTGTCTACTGCTAGTGTTTCTAGGACTGGAAGACTTTGGAAAGCCGCTGTTGGTATTCTGGAGAGCATATTACTGTCCAACGAGAGTAACTTAAGATTCAACAGTCCAGAAAAGGCTCTGGGGTCAATAGTAGAGATTAGGTTTCCAGTCAGATATAGAAATTCAAGTGAACCCATACCTCTGAAGACTGATGGAGGTATGCTTTGAATTTGGTTGTGGGAAAGATTCAGAATAATGAGACGTTTTAGACCAAGGAACCATTCTTTTTGCATGTATGTGAAAAGATTGTGTTGAAGATCAATGGATTTCAAATTGCCCAAGTCTGCCAATGTTTCATTTTCCAGGTTCTTTATTTTGTTATTGGAGAGGACCAAGTGTTCAAGGTTCCCAAGACTCTTAATGTTGTCACGAAATACAGAGGAAATGACATTTTTACCAAGGTTCAGGTACACCAATTTTGGCATTTCAGAAAAGAGCTTTCCATGGCCAATGGATTTCATTTTGTTTCCAGATAAATCCAAATCTAGCAATTCTTCTAAACCACTGATGCTCTCTGGAATTCTGGAAATTAAATTTCCCCTCAAGTCCAGCACCTGAATATATTTGGGAAGTTCATTGGGAAATGATTTCAAATTTATGCTAGAACAGTTGAAAGTCAGCAGAGTTCTCTGATAGCGGGTAGATTTCATATCACCACAGGTACAGCCTTCGTAGCAAGTTTCATTGTACGACTCCGCTTCCAGGTCACTCGGCACAGCGCCGTCAGCCATCCACGTCCAGGTTATGAATAATTCTAATACGAAACATATATTCACACAGAATTTGCACACCATCAAGAGCTCCATCTCAGTGTTGTAAATCCAGAAGTTCCTGGTCTGATAGATTTTCCGTTCTTGGGTATGTTAGTAGACTTCTGGACTTGATACTTGTCGCGTATGTGATAAAGTAGGTAAAATGACTTCCACCAGGACTCATTCAGTATGGCTACATTGTTGCTGTTCATCTCTTATCTGTAGCTGCTATATGTCCAAGTTCAGAGACTTCATCCTGGAAAGAGAAAATTGCCTTTGGTTAGTCGTTGACATTTGTATAAGGACTGCAAATACAAACACAGCAACAGACACAATTGAAAAGTATTATGATAGCAGTGACTATTATTATTATTATTATTATTATTATTATTATTATTATTGTTGTTGTTGTTATTATCATTATTATTATTATTATTATTATTATTATTATTATTACAAGCTAAGCTATAATCCTACATAAAAAAACAAGATGCTATAAGTCCAAAGGCTCCAACAGGGAAAATAGCCCAGTGAGAAAAGGAAACAAAGAAATAAATAAACTAAAAGGGCAAAGTAAACAATCAAAACAAAATATTCCAAGAACAGAAACAACATTAAATTAGATCTTTCACATATAAACTATAAAAAAACAAGAAGAGAAAATAGCTAGAACAGTGTGCACGAGTGTACCCTCAAGCAAGAGAACTCTAATCCAAGACAGTGGAAGACCATGGAACAGTGACTACTATAGTATATGTGCATTGCTTCCTAAAATATTCCTTATCATATTCTTAGAGTGAAATCTGGAAAAAAGTCTTAATTTGATGTTTATCATCACTAGCCAAAGTACAACCCTAGTTTGAAAAGCAGGATGCCACAAGACCAAGGTATCCAACAAGGAAGATAGCCCAGTGAGGAAATCAAATAGGAAATGAATAAACTGTAAAATATTTCACGAGAAACAATGAAGAAAATATAAAATATCTTAAGATCAGGCGCAACGTTGGAATAGATGTTAGTGAGGAGCCCTTTTGCATTGAGGGTCGCTTTTGTATTATTATTTTAACACTTTCAATGGATGCTTACTAGGACCACGGTATAGTTAGAGGTTGCGTTGCCTTAACATAGTGATGGCGCTTGCGTAAAGCAATGATCAGCAAAGCTGTACTAGTCAGGGCCACCCATACTAGGTTGCTTTACTGTGTGCATTCAGACTAAAGTCTCCCGCCATCACCAATCCGCAGTACTAGGTTGCTTTACTGTGTGCGTTCAGACTAAAGTCTCCCGCCATTTTAGATCCGCTGTTGTCCAGCATGGTAATGAAAACTAGCCCAAAACCCAGACATGAATAGTGACATGTCTGAGGCCTTTGTCCTGCAGTAGACTAGAATCAGCTGCATTTGTTGTTGTTGTAGTATATTGTTTGTGACTTGCGATTGGTTGGTTGTTAGTTGAAATCATAATCGAGTATTAATAGAGCTCGCCGTCCCTTTACGCTAGGAATGTAGGGTCTACCGGTCCTATAGGTTATCACTAGCTATTGTATGCCACCCCCCCCCCCCCCGTCTCATCTTAGGAGCAGAAAGTGTTAGTTTTTTTGTCTCTACACTGTTAAAATTTTGCAGTAAAAAACGGTAAATGTCCTGGAATATATGTTACCAAACATTTACCGTTTTAAAACCGGATGTATTGACGTAAAGAAGTTATATCACGGTCACCAACCCGTAAATATTAATAATAAAGTAGGGTAAAATTACGGTCGCCTGTATTTTACTGAAATACGGGTCAGAACAGTATATTTTGACGGAGAAATTACGGTTCATTTTAACTGTGTAGGACATACAAACATGGACAAGGAAAGAATCATAAAAATGCTAAGATTTTACAATATATAACCCTTGGATTCAGACAAATTGACTCTTCATATTTAAAAAGTGGAATCGTCAATATAAACATGTCAATAGCTATAATTAATACTTTGTTAAATCCGTTTCGATTTAATAAAATTGAATTGAAACAGCTGGACATATCAAAGTTATTTCTAGTGACTGTGATAATATGAATTTACATACGGTCATGGCTTAAAAAGACTGCAATTTAAAAGGCATTCTTTTAATTACCATTTAATTGGTTTTTTGTTATTGAAATTAAGTTTGATCAGATCCAATGCACAAAATATTAATATCCCAGTGACACGTTCTGGCTTCCTAGTTCATCGGATAATCGAAAACTCGTGATATGAAATTGTATTTAATTACAGAAAGGCCTCAACCTACGAAAACTCGACTTACAACCATTCGACCTACAACCATTTGACTTACAATCATTCGACGTAAACACATTCGGCTCACAGGCATTCGACTTACAACATTCGACCTACAAACAGGCGACTTACAAGCATTCGACTCACAACCATTCGACTTAGAAACATTCGACTTAAATCACTTGACTTACAATTACTCGACTTACAAACATTCGACGTACAATCATTTGACTTACAATCATTCGACTAACAACATTTGACCTACAAACATTCGACTTACAAACACCCGACTTTGCAACTACTTGACTTACAAACAGACGACTTACAAGCATTCGACTTACAACCACTCGACTTACAAGCAAACGACTTACAAGCATTCGACTTACAAAACATCCGACTTACAATCACTTAACTTACAAACAGACTGCCTACAAACATTCGACTTTACAAAAATTCGACTTGCAACCACTCGACTTACAAACAGATGACTTACAAAGCATTCGACTTACAAACAGACGACCTACAGCCATTCGACTTACAACCACTTGACTTAATATTACTTGACTTACAAACAGACGACCTACAAGAATTTGACTTACAACCACTTGACTTACAAACAGTTGACTTACAAGCATTTGACTTACAAAAAGACGACCTACAGGCATTCGACTGACAACCATTCGACTTACAAACAGACGACCTACAAGCATTTGACTTACAAACATTCGACTTACAAACAGACGACTACAAGCATTCGACTTACAAACATTCTACTTGCAACCACTCGACTTACAAATACCTGACTTACAAACAGACGACCTACAAGCATTCGACTTACAAACAAACGACTTACAAGCATTCGACTTATAACATTCGACCTACAAACATTCGACTTATAATCATTCGAATTACGAACGTGCGAATTACGTACATTCGGAGATACGAACATAAATCCAAATGAAAATAATAAATATGAGATATAAAAATTCTGTAATAAAACAATATTGTAACATTTAATACAGTTAGAAAAATTATATCTGTAATAACCTGATATCTATTTCATATGAAAGCTGATTATTTGTTGACTTTTGTAGCTGGAAATCATAGGCGTGGGATTCAGGTTAAGCATACCATAGGCCAAAATTTAATAGGGAGCCTTTGTAGGGTGACGGCCAGATCCCGTAGAAAACGGGAATATTCTGAACTATGGCCGTCGTTCTAAAAACGATTTTGGCGGGAGAAGCTAACTTAAAAAACCCACCTAACCTATGCTAAAACCCGTGTCCTTACCCAGGGGGGCTTCGCCCCCCCGGACCCCCCCACCCTCTCTCACAGCAGTTTCCTTACCTACGAGTACAACGGGAGAAGCTAACTTAAAAAACCCACCTAACCTATGCTAAAGGCCGTGTCCTCACCCAGGGGGGCTGCGCCCCCCCCCCCGGACCCCCCCTTACACAACATATTTAAGATCCGTAGACCATTTCCAAACGTTTTTATTCTATACAACATAACAGTCGGAGCGATAATAAGCAAATTAGGACGCTTGGCCGTAGCGCTACAAACTACCCTTTAATAGAATTGGCCTTACAAACAGATTCTTGGAACCAATTCAGTTTGAAAGTTGAGAATCTTTTGTATACGAATGACATACAGCAATTCGATTATACGGAATTATAAATTTGCTTTTATTATCAAAAGGATAATGATTAGTGGTTTTGTGACGGGCCGAGAGAAGGTTGTGACTCAAAGAGTGAGTTTATTATAGAACACACTCCTTTATATACAAAAGCTCAAGGCAACAGGAAATTTCATGTTCAAAATCGACACCGTTACCGGTGAGAAAAACAGACATGTTTATTCGGGTTCTTTTTAGTGCGAGGGGAGAGCGAAGATACAAGCATAATATATACACAAAATGAACTATGTACGATCGTGTGACACACTGTTGGTACAGTTTCATACTTCTTATCAGTAGAGGATTTTGGAATTTGGTTTGAAAAAATATGAATCATATTGAAATATTTTTATTTTTATTTTTATGGTGGCCTATGTGGTAACGTCCCTGACTGGTGAACGTCTGACTTGGGTTCGAGTCCCGCTCAAACTCGTTAGTTCCTTTGTTCGCTCTAACCTCACCATCGTTGTGAGCTAAGGAAGGGGAGTTTGGGGGAGCCTATAGTCCTATCTGCTTAGTAATCAGCAGCCATTGCCTGGAACTCCTTAGTCCTAGCTTGCATGGAGAGGGGCTTTGGCACTGATCATATGTAATAAGGTCAGTCTCTAGGGCATTGTCCTTCTTGATAGGGCAATGTCACTCTCCCTTGCCTCTGTCATTCATGAGTGGCCTTTAAACCTTTATGACAAAACGGTGTTTTACCAAGTAACAGAAAATTAAATATTGAAAAACAGCATTCCAATTGGTAAGACATCCAACATAAATTTGCATATTTATGGAAACATTTTATGAAAAGCAATTAGTTTTCTGTTATTGAAAAGGGGAATTTAAAATACAATATATCTTTATAAAGGGAAGTAGTATTGGCATATTGACTTTGATAATAACTATTAATTTTTTTTTTAGAACTGTTGCCAGTATATTGTGTGTAATTATTGGACGAGGATTAAAA
>NC_090732.1:173805824-173810824 GCF_036898095.1 Palaemon carinicauda | reverse complement strand
CTTTTTGGTCCTTCATAGTCTTCCCTCTACGTCTTCTTTCCCAGCGTTATCTTTACATTAAAGGGTCGGTTGCCTGATGCGTCCTCTCCAATGCCTTTTTGGTCCTTCATAGTCTTCCCTCTACGTCTTCTTTCCCAGCGTTATCTTTACATTAAAGGGTCGGTTGCCTCATGCGTCCTCTCCAATGCCTATTTGGTCCTTCATAGTCTTCCCTCTTCGTCTTCTTTCCCAGTGTTATCTTTACATTAAGGGGTCGGTTGCCTGATGCGTCCTCTCCAATGCCATTTTGGTCCTTCATAGTCTTCCCTCTTCGTCTTCTTTCCCAGTGTTATCTTTACATTAAGGGGTCGGTTGCCTGATGCGTCCTCTCCAATGCCATTTTGGTCCTTCATAGTCTTCCCTCTACGTCTTCTTTCCCAGCGTTATCTTTACATTAAAGGGTCGGTTGCCTCATGCGTCCTCTCCAATGCCTATTTGGTCCTTCATAGTCTTCCCTCTTCGTCTTCTTTCCCAGTGTTATCTTTACATTAAGGGGTCGGTTGCCTGATGCGTCCTCTCCAATGCCTATTTGGTCCTTCATAGTCTTCCCTCTTCGTCTTCTTTCCCAGCGTCATCTTTACATAAAGGGGTCGGTTGCCTCATGCGTCCTCTCCAATGCCTATTTGGTCCTTCATAGTCTTCCCTCTTCGTCTTCTTTCCCAGTGTTATCTTTACATTAAGGGGTCGGTTGCTTGATGCGTCCTCTCCAATGCCTTTTTGGTCCTTCATAGTCTTCCCTCTTCGTCCTCTTTCCCAGTGTTATCGTTACATTAAGGGGTCGGTTGCCTGGTGCGTCCTCTCCAATGCCATTTTGGTCCTTCATAGTCTTCCCTCTTCGTCTTCTTTCCCAGCGTTATCTTACATTAAGGGGTCGGTTGCCTGATGCGTCCTCTCCAATGCCTTTTTGGTCCTTCATAGTCTTCCCTCTTCGTCTTCTTTCCCAGTGTTATCTTTACATTAAGGGGTCGGTTGCCTGATGCGTCCTCTCCAATGCCATTTTGGTCCTTCATAGTCTTCCCTCTTCGTCTTCTTTCCCAGCGTCATCTTTACATAAAGGGGTCGGTTGCCTCATGCGTCCTCTCCAATGCCTATTTGGTCCTTCATAGTCTTCCCTCTTCGTCTTCTTTCCCAGTGTTATCTTTACATTAAGGGGTCGGTTGCTTGATGCGTCCTCTCCAATGCCTTTTTGGTCCTTCATAGTCTTCCCTCTTCGTCTTCTTTCCCAGCGTTATCTTACATTAAGGGGTCGGTTGCCTGATGCGTCCTCTCCAATGCCTTTTTGGTCCTTCATAGTCTTCCCTCTTCGTCTTCTTTCCCAGTGTTATCTTTACATTAAGGGGTCGGTTGCCTGGTGCGTCCTCTCCAATGCCTTTTTGGTCCTTCATAGTCTTCCCTCTTCGTCCTCTTTCCCAGTGTTATCTTTACATTAAGGGGTCGGTTGCCTGATGCGTCCTCTCCAATGCCTTTTTGGTCCTTCATAGTCTTCCCTCTTCGTCTTCTTTCCCAGTGTTATCTTTACATTAAGGGGTCGGTTGCCTGATGTGACCTCTCTAATGCCTTCTATTAAAGGCATAGTCTTCCATCAAGTCTTCTCTGTTAACTATTCATTAAAAGTTTTTCTTACATTAAGGGGTCGGTTGCCTGATGTGACCTCTCCAATGCCTTCTATTAAAAGCATCCTCTTCCACCAAGTCTCCTGGGCTAACTATTTATTAAAGCTATATGCTTTATACTGGACCCAATTTTTTATCAAACTGGCCTTTCTCTGAAAAATGCCTGAAATCTTATATATTTTCAACTATCATCTAGATCTAGTCCTACGCCTGTTGGCGCAAAGGGCCTCGGTTCGATTTCGCCAGTCGTCTCTATCTTCAGCTTTTAATTCAATACTTCTCAATTCATCATCTACTAAGCACTCCATAGTCCCCAGTCATGTAGGCCTGAGGCTTCAAACTCTTCTAGTGCCTTGTGTAGCCCAGCTAGACGTTATATAATATATAATTGCTTATAAAACGGTTACTTTCCACGCCCCAATTCTTCATCTTCCCTATATAATAAAGAGAAAGTGTTTGACTCAAACGTTCAGCTGGTCTCAAACGTTTTTCCTAATCAGGCAGTTGAATTGATGGAACTTCAAAAGTTCAAACTTGCAGCGAATATTTTTATGTTGAGCAGACTGACATAAGTCTCTCTTCATAGTTTAGATATGACAGATCAATTTTAACACTGTTGCTGATCATAGTATATCATATATCAATTATTCCTTGCTTCTCGAGTAGTTTATTATTTAATTTCTCTATATCCTTTCCACATTGGGCTATTTTTCCCTGTTGGAGCCCTTAGGCTTGCATCCTGCTTTTCCAATTAGGGTTGTAACTTATTTTCTTTCCTCACTGGGCTATTTTGCCCTGTTGGAGCTCTTGGGCTAGTAGTATCCTTGTTTTCCAACAAGGGTTGTAACTTATTTCCTTTCTTCACTGGGCTATTTTTCCTTGTAACCCTAGGCCTTGTAGTATCCTGCTTCTCAAACTAGGGTTGTAACATATTTCTTTTCCTCACTGGGCTATTTTTCCTTGTTGAAACCCTAGGGCTTGTAGTATCCTTGTTTTTCAACTAGGGTTGTAGCTCATTTCCTTTCTTCACTGGGTTATTTTCTCCTGTTGGAGCCCTTGGGCTTTTAGTATCCTGGTTTTCCAACTAGGGCTGTAACCTATTTCCTTCCCTCACTGGGTTATTTTTCCCTGTTGGAGCCCTTGGGCTTCTGGTATCCTGCTTCTCCACTTAGTGTTGTAAGTTATAACTTATTTCCTTTCCTCACTGGGCTATTTATCCCTGTTGAAGCCCTTGGACTTGTAGTGTCCTGCTTTTCTAACTAGGGTTGTAACTTAGCCAGTAATAGCTATTTTTACCTGTTGGAGCCCTGGGCTTGTAGTATCCTTGTTTTCCAACTAGGGTTGTACCTCAATTCCTTTCTTCACTAGGCCATTTTTCCCTGTTGGATCCTTGGGCTTGTAGTATCATGCTTTTCCAACTAGGGTTGTAGCTCATTTCCTTTCTTCACTAGGTCATTTTTCCTGTTGGAGCCCTTGGGCTTTTAGTATCCTGGTTTTCCAACTAGGGCTGTAACCTATTTCCTTTCCTCACTGGGTTATTTTTCCCTGTTGGAGCCCTTGGGCTTCTGGTATCCTGCTTCTCCACTTATTGTTGTAACTTATAAATTATTTCCTTTCCTCACTGGGCTATTTATCCCTGTTGAAGCCCTTGTACTTGTAGTGTCCTGCTTTTCTAACTAGGGTTGTAACTTAGCCAGTAATAGCTATTTTTACCTGTTGGAGCCCTGGGCTTATAGTATCCTTGTTTTCCAACTAGGGTTGTAGCTCAATTCCTTTCTTCACTGGGCCACTTTTTCCTGTTGGAGCCCTTGGGCTTGTAGCATCCTGCTTTTGCAACTAGGGTTGTAACTTATTTCCCTTCCTCACTGGGTTATTTTTCCTTGTTGGATCCCTTGGTCTTATGTCATCCTTCTTTTCTAATTAAGGTTGTAACCTAGCTAATAATAGCTATTTTCCCTGTTGGAGCCTTTGGGCTTGTAGTATCCTGCTTTTATTATTATTATTATTATTATTATTATTTGCTAAGCTACAACCCTAGTTGGAAAATCAGGATGCTATAATCCCAGGGGCCCCAACAGGGAAAATAGCCCAGTGAGGAAAGGAAACAAGGAAAAATAAAATATTTTAGGAACAGTAACAACATTTCAAACTAGGATTTTAGCTTAGCTAATAAATTTACTAATAATAAATCTACCAATGATAAAGAATTTTCTGATACATTCCATTTTACTTTGATAATAGAGATGAAAGATTGTCATCTAACAATTGTTTTCCTTCCATCAATATGATCCACTCGTTAAATGAAATTTATGCCTTGTCACAAAAATATGAGAATTGAGATTTATTCATATATGCGTTCGTGGGCGCACGTCAATATTTTTGTGCAGATATGTTGAGAATTTTTTTCATTATGTATGATGCTTGTCATTCACTTGAAATTTCAGATAGATGGTATAATGGATTTAGTCAAAATTCAGTAAGTCTTGGGTGTTATTATTATTATTATTATTATTATTATTATTATTATTTTTATTATTATCATTAATATTATTATTATTATTATTTTGTTGTTGTTGTTGTTATTATTATTATTATCATTATTATTAGCTAATCTACAACACTAGTTGGACAAGCAAGATACTATAAACCCAAGGGCTCCAACAGGGAAAAATAGCCCAAATTGCTCAGTGAGGAAAGGAAAGCAGGAAATAAATAAACGATATGAAAAATAATCAACAATTAATAAAATATTTCAAAAACAGTAACAACCTCAAAACAGACATTTCATATTTAAACTATAAAAAAGACTTATGTCAGCCTGTCCAATAAGGAAATGAATAAACGATATGAGAAATCATTGATATTTCATAAAATATTTAAAAAACAGTAACAACATCAAAACAGTTATTTCATATATAAACTATAAAAAGCCTTATGTTACCCTGTTCAACATGAAAACATTTGCTACAAATTTGAACTCCTGAAGTTCTACTGGATTCAACTACCGATTAGGAAGATCTATTACAACTACGAACTTTGAAGATGTCAAAATATTTGTTTCTTTGTCATTTAAATCTTCTGTTATTTATTTTTCGTCTCAAAAGTTGTTGTAGTTATATATATATGTATATATATATATATAAATATATATATATATATATATATATATATATATATATATATATATATATATATATATATATATATAGATATATATATATATATATATATATATATATATATATATATATATATATATTTATATATATAGATATATAGATATATATATATATATATATATATATATATATATATATATGATAAATTTTGCACATTTTTACGTGTTTT
>NC_090732.1:173795677-173800324 GCF_036898095.1 Palaemon carinicauda | reverse complement strand
GACTAGAAATGGCTACATTTGTTGTTGTTGGTATATATATATATATATATATATATATATATATATATATATATATATATATATATATATATATATATATTTATATATATATATACATATGTATATATATAAATGTATATATCAATAACAAAAAATGTAGCCATTTCTATATATATATATACTTATATATATGTTATATTATATATATATATATATATATATATATATATATATATATATATATATATATATATATATATATATGATATTGCCTAATTAAAAATTTAAATTATGTTTTTTGGTAATATCATTAGTACTAGCAACGCGCTCTCTCTCTCTCTCTCTCTCTCTCTCTCTCTCTCTCTCTCTCTCTCTCTCTCTCTCTCTCTCTCTCTCTATGTATCAGTTTCTTTATACATGTTCTTGTTATTCCCCTTTTTTACCATCACACCTTAGCTTCAAAGAATGTTCTGAATCGTACCTTAGTTCACCAATTCTTTCATTTCCTAATTTTTTCTTCTTTATTTCCTTGCTTAAGAAACTGTCTAACTTAACTGTAACTGCAAAAGTTAATAAAACGTAAAAGCTTCTTTCTTAAAGTTTTCATCTTAACGTTTTCATCAAATTAGAGAACTCTTCAACTCACGGTAAAGTTGATAATTATATGAATTTTACCCTTCTCAAACAAGAAAGTTTTAATCTTTCGTATCGAAGAAAATGAAATACATTATATTATGTTTAGAGTAAATAACTTGAAATTTAAAATCTTCTAAATTACTGCCATACACTATTAAAAAAACTAATATCAATCGGAAATTCTCCGTAAAACTATACTGTTCTCAGCCGTATTTCAGGTAAAATAGAAGCGACCATAATTTTCAACGTACACTGTTAAAAATTTTCCGTAAAAAACGGTAAAAAATCCTGGTATAAATGTTGCCAGGCATTTACCATTTAAAAAAAACGGATATATTGACGTAAAGGAGTGATATTACGGTCACCAACCTAAAAGATAATAACAAAGTAGGGTAAAAAATTACGGTTGTCTGTATTTTACTGAAATACGGCTGAGAACAGTAGATTTTTACGGAGAATTTCCGATTAAAAATACGTTTTTTAACAGTGTACTCTGTTATTATCTTTTACGGGTTGGTGACCGTAATATCAATCCTTAATGTCAATATATCATTTTTTATAGCGGTTAATGCCTGGCAATATTTATTCCAGGATTTTTACAGATTTTAATGCAAATTTTTAAGTGTACCAGTCAAAAAATTAAGGAAACATAAGAATTAATCTCAAATTATATACCCGAAAAAAAGTATAATTGGACACAGGAATTCTGGTACACTTACTAAAAAGAAAATTTAAAAGGCTTTTTTTTCCAATGGGAACAGTTTTTTAAAATCGAAATATTACTGCCATATTTTTTTTTTTCAAATTTTTAAGAATCTTTAACCAATATAGATAATTTACAGAAAAGAAATCTTATAAATTATTGTAAATTATTATTTACCTCGATTTCTTCCAATAGGAACATTCTTTAGAAAATCGAAATATCACTACAACATTTTTTTTTTCCCAATTTGGAAGAATCTTTAACCAATACAGGTGCTTTACAGAAAAGAAATCGTATAAATTATTATAAATTATTATTTACCCAAATTTCTTCCAATAGGAAAGTTCTTTTTAAAATCAAAATATCACTGCAACATTTCTTTTTCCAACTTGGAAGAATCTGTTACCAATATAGGTACTTTACAGAAAAGAAATCTTATAAATCATTACAAAATTATTATAAATTATTATTTACCTCTGATTTCTTTTCCATCAAGAAAAAAATATAACATGAATGAAGAAAACAATACAGAAAGTTCTTTATGATCAACATATTCAAATGATCAATCCTAAATTTGAAACCTCTCATTGTGCCTTGTAATTTCTTCAAACCTTTGTTCTAGCAAACCTCAGACAAAAAGCAATTTTCCTGGATATTTTCCTATCAGAAATCGTTGGCCTTTGTCTAATAAAATCACACATTCGGCTTCGTGACTCTATATTATTTTCATATTCATTCACGTAACTTTATTCATTATTCAGAGTTAGACAGATATTCCAGGTTGTGGTGGCCTGTTGGTAAAGAGTCATTGACCAATGAAATATTGGTAGTAGCGTCCTTGCTTGGTGATCCCCAGATTGGGGTTCGAGTCCGCTTAAACTCATTAGTTCCTTTGGTCGCTGCAATCTCGCCATCTTTGTGATCGCCAGACTGGGGTTTGAGTCCGCTTAAACTCGTTAATTCCTTTGGTCGCTGCAATCTCGCCATCTTTATGAGCTAAGGATGGAGGGTTATATATATAAATATATCTATATATATATATATATATATATATATATATATATATATATATATATATATATATATATATATATATATATATATAGTCCATGACTTCTTGAGAAAAGCTCAATGAAAGTAGAGGGACACTCAAGTAAGACCAGACCTCCGTCATGGCAGCTTATTTCTCGACCTATTGCTTGACCGTGACCTTAACCTTCCAAAACTTAAATTTTCCTTTCCATAACAGTTAATCCCTGAAAGTTTCATTACTATACGATACAATTTCTGGCCAGGCAGCCGTTCACAAACAAACACACACACAAATAGGGGGGTAAAACATAACCTCCTTCCATCTTCGTTGGCGGATGTAATAATTTAGGCTTATCTTTGAAGATATATTTCAAAAGGTAAGATTTGTAGGATCTCATATTCTCTCTTTCTCTCTCTCTCCTCTCTCTCTCTCTCTCTCTCTCTCTCTCTCTCTCTCTCCTCTCTCTCTCTCTCTCCTATTACCTTACCTAAGATCCTGTCACGGCAAGTTAATTATCCTTCAAGTCCCTGAAGGATAAGCCATAGAGGCACACATAGTCTACTTGTACATTTGCTTCGGGCAATTTGAGCTCATATAAAAGTTCTCTTTGATGTTATACATTTTTCTTTGAAGTGAATATCTTTTCAAAATTGTTCTTCATTATGAAAGTACTTAGGTAGTAGATTAAAAACTATTTATGTACTGTGTACTGTATGCTTTTGTTTATAATATTGTGTTATTATTATTATTATTATTATTATTATTATTATTATTATTATTATTATTATTATTATTATTATTATTATTATTATTATTATCATAATCAACTGGGAATTTAATAAACATTACAAATAATTACATGCTTAAATGACGATAGAAGTTTCCATGTTATACGTTGTCAAAGAACAATATATATATATATTATATATATATATATATATATATATATATATATATATATATATATATATATATATATATATATATATAAACACACAACACACATATATATATAAAAATATATATATATATATTATATACAGTATATATATAAACACATATAAACACACACACACACACACACATATATATATATATATACAGTATATATATCATATATTTAATATATATATGTATATATAATTATATATGGATATATATAATTATATATATACATATATATATTAAATATATGATATATATACTGTATATATATATATATGTGTGTGTGTGTGTGTGTGTGTTTATATGTGTTTATATATATACTGTATATAATATATATATATATATTTTTATATATATATGTGTGTGTGTGTTTATATATATATATATATATATATATATATATATATATATATATATATATATATATATAAACACACACACACATATATATATAAAAATATATATATATATATATTATATACAGTATATATATAAACACATATAAACACACACACACACACACACACATATATATATATAATATACAGTATATATATCATATATTTAATATATATATGTATATATATAATTATATATGGATATATACATATACATATATATATACATACATATATATATATATATATATATATATATATATATATATATATATATATATATAATATACATATATACATATATATATACATACATATATATATCATCAACAACAACGAATGCAGCCGTTCCTAGTCCACTGCAGGACAAAGGCCTCAGACATGTAAAATCATATCTGGGGTTTGCTCACTTTTCATCACCACGGTGGCAGGCGAGGATTGGTGATGGTGGGAAATTTTCGTCTGATCACTCACTTACACACACACACACACACACACACACATATATTTAATAAGAATTAAATCTTAAAATATATCATTAAACATTTTTAGACATTTTTACAGATTGGAGTTCGCTTCTTGAAACTTCTATCTTTTCCCAAAAAGGATACAGCTATTGGAGGATGCGGATGCATCCATGTATCCTCCCAATCCGTCTCTTATTCTTCTAATGGATTCATTAAAGATTCATGATACTCTGCAGATCCGAATTCCATCGAGAAATGTATCCACTTAACGTTACGTCTGCAAAGAGGGCTAAACCTTCGATTGCAGTAAGAGAGGCCTTTAGGAAAATTTCAATGTTTTTGGGAATGATGATAATAATAATAATAATAATAATAATAATAATAATAATAATAATAATAATAATAATAATAATAATAATAGTAGTATTAGTAGTAGTAATAATAAATGATAATAATAATAATAAC
>NC_090732.1:173770677-173783177 GCF_036898095.1 Palaemon carinicauda | reverse complement strand
TGCAATTGTTCGTCCATTGTTTGTGCAATTGTTCGCCCATTGTTAACGCACAGGACTTTGTGCGTACATTTAATATTTCGGCTCTCATATTTTTTATAAGATAGTTTACTCGAATGCCATATGTGGATCAGACTGACCATATATACTGTACATATGATCATTATTAACCAAACTCGGCTGAATCCATCGTCAGGCTGGGAGGAGCAAAGAGAAGAAAGTCCCCTTTTTATATAGTCTACCCCAAAAAATTAGAAGTACCTCGGCGAATAGAATAGATAGAATGATCAGTGCCCAAGCCACCTCTGTACCCAAGCTAGGACCAGGGAGGACCAGGCAATGGCTGCTGGTGACTCAGGAGGTACACCTATATGCTCTCCCAAACACCCCATCACCCAAGCTAGGACCAGGGGGGGCCAGGCAATAGCGGCTGATGACTCAGCAGGTACATCTATAAGCTTCCCCAAACATCCCACCCCACAATCCTCCGCTCACAAGGATGGTGAGGTTGCAAACACTACAAGAAACTATCGAGCTTGAGCGGGACTCGAACCCCAGTCCAGCATATCACCAGGCAGGGAAGTTTCCAATAGAAGGAATATTCTGTCAATAAACAAAAATATAGACGAAGACAGAAAAGGAAACAGAATTATACAGATGATTTCTGCTGTTTCCCCTCCGTCTCTTTTTCTGTCTTACTCTTCTTCTTTCTCCCTCTCCATTTTCCTTCTGCCTTTCCTTCTTTATCAGGTTTCCTAGTTCCTCATTCTAATCTCAAATTTCCAAGAGCATTTCCTTTTTATCTTCCGCTTTTATGTTTCTTAAAGAATGCCGACACCGCTCTCATGTCAATACATTTTCTCTCGTGCTTTTCACGTAATTCTGTTTTGCCTTTCGTTTCTTTTATGTAGCTCCTTTTATAAGAAATGAGGAGAATAGATTTTGAAAATAATTTTATCATGGAGATATATTTACTTCAAGTTGGAAAATAATATATTTTCATAACATTAACAACTACGTTGCAAAAGTGCATTTTATTGTTTGGTGTTCTGCATTATTAAAATAAGGTACGATTATTTCAAAAATATTTTGTAATTTATTTATATAAACACGGTTCACGTAAATATGATGGCTAAGTATTCTAGTTTTGGATAAAGATCCATAATTTATTTTATTTTTAATGCAGTGGTTTATCCGTATTTAAAAAAAAATAAATAAGTTAAAACAAATAAGACTTATTATCAATCCTGCCCTGAAAATATCTCTCTCAATCAGTCTCTTCTTTGTTTTAGTATCAATTAATCATAATTAATTAGCTATTCTCATTTCAGCCATATATAGATTGTAGTATTCAATTTAGGCAGTATTGAACCCTTCTTCATAATCCTCTTTAGATATTTTCCGTACGGAAATATTTCCGCTCGTTAGGAATCGTGTCTTTACACGAGAGGATTTTTTTCCTTTAGGAATCCTGTCTTTGAACGAGAGGATTTTTTCCTTTAGGAATCGTGTCTTTACACGAGAGGATTTTTTCCTTTAGGAATCGTGTCTTTACACGAGAGAATCTTTTCTGTACAAAAATATTTCTGCCCGTTAGGAATCGTGTCTTTAAACGAGCGAAAATTTTCCATACGGAGATATTTCCGCCCGTTAGGAATCGTGTCTTTAAACGAGCGAAACATTTCCGTAAGTAGATATTTCTGCTCGTTAGGAATCGTGACTTTAAACGAACGGATTTTTTCCCTACGGAAATATTTCCACTTGTTAGGAGTCGCGTCTTTACACGAGCGGATATTTCCCGTATAGGAAATATTTCTGCTCGTTAGGAATCGTATCTTTACATGAGAGGATTTTCCCCGAGCAGCCTCGTAGTTTCTATCAGCCGCTACACTGGAACGGCACAGATTAGCAGTAAACGCGGCCAGTAAATCCCTACCGCTCGGAAATTTTTCCGAGCGGCCAGCGTATGAAGGGCCTCAATGTTTTTAAAGATTTCTAATACGTGTGGTTTGGTCCACGTGGTTTTTTTCCGCCTGGTTTTGTTCGGGCTGTTTTGTCTGAGCGATTTTGTCCAGGCTGTTTACTCTGCGCGGTATCAATCCGCTGGAATGAAGCGAGGGGTAATCTTCTTGATCTAATCAATCCTACAATTAACACTATCACCAGGTTGCTAATCCAATGGTTCCCGTAACATTATAAAAACACACACACACATATATATATATATGTATATATATATATATATATATATATATATATATATATATATATATATATATATATATATATATATATATATATATATATATATATATATATATTTATACATATATATATATATAACATATATATCGTTTATCTATTTTCTTATGTCCTTTCGTCACTGGGCTATTTTTCCCTCTTCGAGCCCTTGGGCTTACAGTATCTTACTTTTCCAACTAGGGTTGTAGCTTAGCAATTAATAATAATAATAATAATAATAATAATAATAATAATAATAATAGACTATAATTGGCAAAGTATAATCCAACTTCGAAGAAAGGAACTTTTCAGAAAAATCTTTAGACGTAAAAGTGAAACGAAGGAGAGAGATGTCTTCGGCCATCGTTGCACCGGACAGGAAATTTAATGATACGTCAGTCAAGCGTTATTCTCTCGGACAGATGAGAACACCAGAGATGGGAACATCGGAGATGGGAACACTGGAAATGAGAATATCAGAGATGGGAACGCCAGAGATGGGAACACCATAGATGGGAATGCCAGAGATGAGAGTAGCAGAGATGAGGACACCAAAGATGATGAGAACACAGAAATGAAAATACCAAAGATGATAAGAACACAGAAATGAGAATACCAGAGACAGGAAACCAGAGATGGGAACACTAAAGATTGGAACATCAGAGATGAGAATAGCAGAGATGAGGACACTAGAAATGAAAGTACCAGAGATAAGAAACTCCAAAAATGAGAATACCAGAGAGGAGGAAACCAGAACACCAGAGGTGGGAACACCAGCGATGGGAACGCCAGAGATGAGGACACCAGAGATGTGAGAACACAGAAATGAAAATACCAAAGATGATAAGAACACAGAAATGAGAAGACCAGAGATGAGAACACCAAGATGGGATCACCAGAGATGGGAACACCAGAGATGGGAATGCCAGAGATGATAATAGCAGAGAGGAGAATAACTGAGATGAGGACACCGGAAATGAAAACACCAGAGATGATAACACAGAAATGAGAATACCAGAGACAGGAAACCAGAAATGAGAACACCAAAGATGGGAACGCCAGAGATGAGAATATCAGGGTTGAGGACACTAGAAATGAAAATACCAGAGATGAGAAACACCAGAAATGAGAATACCAGAGAGGAGGAAACCAGGTATAAGAATACCTGAGATGGGAACACCAGCGATGGGAACGCCAGAGATGAGAATAGCAGAGATGAGAACACCAGAGATGATGAGAACACAGAAATGAAAATACCAAAGATGATAAGAACACAGAAATGAGAACACCAGAGATGGGAACACCAGAGATGAGAATAGCAGAGATGGAAATGCCAGAGATGGGAATATCAGAGATGAGGACCCCAGAAATGAAAACACCAGAGATGAATTCTGAACACCAGCGATAAGCATACCACCACAACATCTCAGGAACACTAGAGATAAGAACACCAGAAATGAGAGCACCAGAGATGAGTTCTGAACACCAGAGATGAGAATACCACCACAACATCTGAGGAACACCAGAGATAAGAACACCAGAAATGAGAGCACCAGAGATGAGTTCTGAACACCAAAAATGAGAGCACCCGAGATGATTTCTGACCACCAGAGATGAGAATACCACCACAACATCTCAGGAACACTAGAGATAAGTACACCAGAAATGAGAGCACCAGAGATGAGTTCTGAACACCAGAAATGAGAGCACCAGAGATGAGTTCTGACCACCAGAGATGAGAATACCACCACAACATCTGAGGAACACCAGAGATAAGAACACCAGAAATGAGAACACAAGACATGAGTTCTGAACACCAGAAATGAGAACACCAGAGATGAGTTCTAAACACCAGAAATGAGAGCACCAGAGATGAGTTCTGAACACCAGAAATGAGAGTACCAGAGATGAGTTCTGAACACCAGAAATGAGAGCACCAGAGATGAGTTCTGAACACCAGAAATGAGAGTACCAGAGATGAGTTCTGACCACCAGAGATGAGAATACCACCACAACATCTCAGGAACACCAGAGATAAGAGCACCAGAGATGAGTTCTGAACACCAGAAATGAGAACACCAGAGATGAATTATGAACACCAGCGATGAGAAAACCAGCACAACACCTCAAGAACACCAGAGCTAACACCAGAAATGAGAACACCAGACAAGAAGACAATAGAGATCACATCACCACACAGCATCCCAGACCTGCATATATAAGGACCCCGGCTCTTGACCCAACACATCTCATTATCCGTTTTGGAATTATTTTTCCAGGATTCCTGGAATCTCTGATGAAGTGCGTGCTCATCACGTCAGGTATAAGAATAGTCTCATTGTTTGAGTGAAATATAAAACATTTTTTATTTCTGATATGAAACTCTTCGAGGCGTCAATGGAAATGGAGTGTCTTACACATTGCTGTCATCGTTATGAAAATATCTGAAGATTTTTTTACTAAAAAGATTTCTTCACACGATTTTTTTTTCTTGCATTTTAGAAAATATTATTGAAGGACTAATATGTATTTATGAATAACTTAATGTTTTAGAATATCGTCTATAGTTATTTAGATATAAGAAATGATTTCTGATTTAAACCAGGTGTTAGACTCATAAGTTTTTCATGATTTTGAAGTTATATAGCTTGAAATTCGTCTTAGTTATATAGATAGGCCTCAAGTAATAATAAAAATGAAAATTCACACAAACATACACACACAAAAACACACACACACACACATATATATATATACATATATATATATATATATATATATATATATATATATATATATATATATATATATATATATATATATATATGTGTGTGTGTGTGTGTGTGTGTGTGTGGGTGTGTGTAAGTATATTTGTACATATATACATATAAATATATCTATGTATGTATGTATATATATACATATATATGTAAGTATATTTGTACATATATACATATAAATATATATATATATATATATATATATATATATATATATATATATATATATATATATATATATATAGCTGTATGTACAAATATAATTATGTATTCTAATTACTCATTAGATCCTCTAGAATTAGTTCCTGAAATCCTGCATTCATTAAATGGATAAACATTATAAACCCCTAATTCAATTATGTAGGTGATTTGGGATAAATACGAACAAAATATTTATTAATGTTGAATATTCTATAAATAAAATCATATGAATATTCTTCGGGAATTATTATTATTAGTTTAATAACTCAATAATTAATGTTTTAGTAAGAGAATTGAGACAATTCAAAACTGGAAAGTATAAAATAAAAGCCTCAAAGATATTTCCGATTGGTTGACATTTATGAAGAGGAACGTGAAGAATATACTCTCTCTCTCTCTCTCTCTCTCTCTCTCTCTCTCTCTCTCTCTCTCTCTCTCTCTCTCTCTCTCTCTCTCTCTTCTTTCATTCTATTCTTTCTATTTTTATCTCTCCGCTTCTCTCACTTTCTATTTTTTCCTCTCTCTCCTTCTCTTTCACTCTCACTCTCACTTTTTCTCTTTTCTCTCTCTTTATTTTTCTCTTTCTTTCTCTCTCTTTTCTCTCTCTCTCTCTCTCTCTCTCTCTCTCTCTCTCTCTCTCTCTCTCTCTCTCTCTCATCTTGATATCCTAATGAATCCTGCAGTCTTCCTTGCAAACAGTCTTGCACCATTTGTTAGGATTATTGAAGGACGTCCCCTTTCCCTTGGGGTCGTGCGAGGTGACGGCCTGCCAGCCAAGTCGTGTATGTGAATCAAACTCTGAGAGTTGATTAAGAAGAGAGAGAGAGAGAGAGAGAGAGAGAGAGAGAGAGAGAGAGAGAGAGAGAGAGAGAGAGAGAGAGAGAATATCACACTGCTAGTTAAGAAAGATACATATATATATATATATATATATATATATATATATATATATATATATATGTATACATACATATACATACACATATATATATACAGTATATGTATATACATACATATATATATATATATATATATATATATATATATATATATACACACACATATATATACAGTATATGTATGTATGTATATATATATATATATATATATATATATATATATAGAGAGAGAGAGAGAGAGAGAGAGAGAGAGAGAGAGAGGAGAGAGAGAGAGAGAGAGAGAGAGAGAGAGAGAGGGGATATGTTTCAAAGAATTTCACCCCAATTTGACGAAGATCTCATAAATTTTCAAGTTTTTATTTTTATTTTTAGTAAAAACAGAATTTCTAAATTACCATGGTTTCTGCCCTAGCTGCCTTGAACTCTGCAAAACAATTTTTCGGTTGTTTATGTAATATTATTTATAGAATACATACAATGAAGACTCATCTCCTTGCAACAACGCTAATAATAACACGAACATTAACGTCACTTATCCTAATTTGGTAAAGGCTAAGGCGTACGAAACTGCATCATATATTCCTGCCTAGAAATCCCCGTTCCTTAATGGGGAAGAATTAGAACAACATCGTCTCTTAAGCTGGATCCGTTGAATGTGTCTTGGGAGAGACATCCAATCTTGGAGACAAACCGACATTGCGGAGGAAGATCTGTTTACTTATTTGCTAGATAATTAGGCAATGAACTGGAATTTGGAGAAGGAATTTGTGAGGAGGTAAATTAGTGTTTTAAGGACATTCCTGTTTGATTCCTATGTGATTCCTATCTAGATAATTTGCGAAATAATGAGTCAATGAACTGGAATTTGGAGAGGGAATGGTGAGGCGGTAAATTTGTGTTTCAAGGAGACTCCTGTTTGATTCCTATGTGATTCCTATGTGATACTTATCTACATAATTTGCTAGATAATGAGGCAATGAACTGGAATTTGGTGTGGGAATTTGTGAGGAAGTAAATTTGGGTTTTAAGGAGATTCCTGTTTGATTCCTGTGTGATTCCTATGTGATTCCTATCTGGGTAATTTGCTAGATGATGAGGCAATGAACTGGAATTTGGAGAGGGAATTTGTGAGGAGGTAAATTGGTGTTTTAAGGACATTCCTGTCTGATTCCTATCTGATTCCTGCCAAGATAGTCTGAAGAGGGAATTGTGAGGCGGTAAATTATTGTTTTAAGGACATTCCTGTCTGATTCCTATCTGATTCCTGCCAAGATAGTCTGAAGAGGGAATTGTGAGGCGGTAAATTAGTGTTTTAAGGACATTCCTGTCTGATTCCTATGTGATTCCTATCTAGATAATTTGCTAGATAATGAGGCAATGAACTGGAATTTGGAGAGGGAATTTGTGAGGCGGTAAATTTGGGTTTTAAGGAGATTCCTGTCTGATTCCTATCTGATTCCTATGTGATTCCTATCTAGGTAATTTGCTAGATAATGAGGCAATGAACTGGAATTTGGAGAGGGAATTTGTGAGGAGGTAAATTGGTGTTTTAAGGTGATTCCTGTCTGATTCCTATGTGATTCCTATCTAGATAATTTGCGAGATGATGAGGCAATGAACTGGAATTTGGAGAGGGAATTTGTAAGGAGGTGTTATAAGGAGAATCCTGTTTGATTCCTATCTAGATAATTTGCTAGATAATGAAGCAATGAACAGGAAATTTGGAGATGGAATTGTGAGGAGGTAAATTTGGGTTTTAAGGAGATTCCTGTTTGATTCCTATCTGATTCCTATGTGATTTTAATCTAGATAATTTGCTAGATAATGAAGCAATGGACTGGAATTTGGAGAGGGAATTTGTGAGGAGTTAAATTTGGGTTTTAGGGAGATTCCTGTCTGATTCCTAGGTGATTCCTAAGTGATTCCTATCTAGATAATTTGCGAGATGATGAGGCAATGAACTGGAATTTGGAGAGGGAATTTGGGAGGAGGTAAATTAGTGTTTTAAGGACATTCCTGTCTGATTCCTATCTGATTCCTGCCAAGATAGTCTGAAGAGGGAATTGTGAGGCGGTAAATTATTGTTTTAAGGACATTCCTGTCTGATTCCTATCTGATTCCTGACAAGATAGTCTGAAGAGGGAATTGTGAGGCGGTAAATTAGTGTTTTAAGGACATTCCTGTCTGATTCCTATGTGATTCCTATCTAGATAATTTGCTAGATAATGAGGCAATGAACTGGAATTTGGAGAGGGAATTTGTGAGGCGGTAAATTTGGGTTTTAAGGAGATTCCTGTCTGATTCCTATCTGATTTCTGTCTAGGTAGTCTGAGGAGGGAATTTGTGAGGCGGTAAATTGGTCATTTAAGGAGATTCCTTTTTTATTCCTATGTGATTCCTGTCTAGGTAGTCTGAAGAAGGAATTGTGAGGAAGTAAATTACTCTTTTGAAAGATTCCTGTCTGATTCCTATGTGATTCCTGTCTAGGTAGTCTGAAGAAGAAATTGTGAGGAAGTAAATTAGCCTTTTGAAGAGATTCCTGTCTGATTCCTGTCTTGGCAGTCTGAAGAAGGAATTGTGAGGAAGTAAATTACTCTTTTGAAAGATTCCTGTCTGATTCCTATGTGATTCCTGTCTAGGTAGTCTGAAGAAGAAATTGTGAGGAAGTAAATTAGCCTTTTGAAGAGATTCCTGTCTGATTCCTGTCTTGGCAGTCTGAAGAAGGAATTGTGAGGAAGTAAATTAGTCATTTGAAAAGATTCCTGTTTGATTTCTATATGATTCCTGTCTAGGTAGCCTGAAGAAGGAATGAGGAAGTAAATTAGTATTTTGAAAGATTCCTGTCTGATTCCTATCTGATTCCTGTCTAGGTAGTCTGAAGAAGGAATTGTGAGGAAGTAAATTATTCTTCTGAAGAGATTCCTGCCTGATTCCTGTTTGATTCCTGTCTAGGTAAGTCTGAGTTATGTCTTGAGGCAATGATTTGGAATTTGAAGAGGGAATTGAAAGGATGTAGATTAGTCTTTTAAGGAAATTCCTATCTGATTCCTGTCTAGGTAGTGTGAGTTATGTCTTGAGGAAACTATTTGGAATTTGAAGAGGGAATTGTGAGGAAGTAAAATAGTCTTTCCAGGAGATTCCTGTCTGATTCCTATGAGATTCCTATCTAAGTACTCAGTTATGTCTTGAGGAAATTATTTGGAATTTGAAGAGGGGAATTGTAAGGATGTATATTAGTCTTTTTAAGGAGATTCCTGTCTGATTCCTGTCTCGGTAGTCTGAGTTATGTCTTGAGGCAATGAACTGGAATATGAAGAGGGATTTGTAAGTAAGTATATTAGTGTTTTAATGAGTTTCCTGCCTGATTCCTGTCTAGGTAGTCTGAGTTATTTCTTGAGGAAATGATTTTGAATTTGAAGAGGGAATTGTAAGGAGCTAAACTAGTCTTTTCAAGACATTCCTGTCTGATTCCTATGTGATTCCTACCTAGGTAGTCTGAGTTATGTCTTGTTTGGTTGCAACATTTGAAGAAATCAACACGAAATTAAAACAACGAATCTTGTCTTAAATTTTCTATGATTTTTGAAGCTACTAAATAATAACATAAAATAAAATCAAAGTTATACCTTAAAGCCTAATAAATATTGTAACCTAAAATGAAAGAGGAATTATACGACGGTATAGTTACAATGATATGAATACCTAAAAGTAGATCAGTCAGATATATACATAGCAATTTGGTTTGATAGAAAAAAGATCATATGTATTTGAGCATAATGTGAACTAACAGAATAAATTGTTGCGAACTGATTTGAATAAGGATTGAAAGAAAAAAAAGAGAAAAATATTTGAGAAAAGATTAAAAGAAAAAAAGAGCAAATGTTAATTGTTGAAAACTTATTTGAATAAGGATAGATAGTTAGATAGAAAATAGAGAAACGAACAGAATAACAATTGTTGAAAACCCAGTTTGAATTATTATTATTATTATTATTATTATCATTATTATTATTATTATTATATTCTCGATCATTATTATTATTATTATTATTATTATTATTATTATTATTATTATTAGCTAAGCTACAACCCTAGATGGAAAAGCAAGATGCTATGATCCCAGGGGCTCCAATAGGGAAAAATAGCCCAGTGAGGAAAGTAAATAAGGAAATGAATAAACGATATGAGAAAAAAATTAACAATAAAACATTTTAAAAAACAGTAACAACATCAAAACAGATATGTCATATATAATCTAAGACTTATGTCAACCTGTTCAACATGAAAACATTTTCAGCAAGTTTGAACTTTTGAAGTTCTACCGATTCAACTACCCGATTAGGAAAATCATTCCACGTAGTTGAAATTCAGTTTATCCGAAATTACTGTAAACAATACAATCCAAATGTGGACATAAAATAGAAGCATTTGGCACACTCCCAAAGCGATAAGGACGGGGTTTGGTAACGCTTGTGCTTTCAATGCAAATTCTCCTACAATGCTACAACATAACTTTTCCATTTCGGTGGATATTCTCCCGAAACGAACAACCTATAAAATGGGTATAATGGATTCTCCCTCGACGCTGTTTCTCTTTTTAAGTGTGCATGTTTAGTTTAAGAGGATTTTGTCTGTGAAATTTCATTTTGAAATAACAAAAGGGGATTTTGTCTGTTAAATCTCATTTTGAAATAACAAAAAGGGGATTATGTCTGTTAAATCTCATTTTGAAATAACAAAAGGGGATTTTGTCTGTGAAATTTCATTTTGAAATAACAAAAGGGGATTTTGTCTGTGAAATTTCATTTTGAAATAACAAAAGGGGATTTTGTCTGTGAAATTTCATTTTGAAATAACAAAAGGGGATTTTGTCTGTTATATCTCATTTTGAAATAACAAAAAGGGGATTTTGTCTGTGAAATTTCATTTTGAAATAACAAAAGGGGATTTTGTCTGTGAAATTTCATTTTGAAATAACAAAAGGGGATTTTGTCTGTGAAATCTCATTTTGAAATAACAAAAAGGGGATTTTGTCTGTGAAATTTCATTTTGAAATAACAAAAGGGGATTTTGTCTGTGAAATTTCATTTTGAAATAACAAAAGGGGATTTTGTCTGTGAAATCTCATTTTGAAATAACAAAAAGGGGATTTTGTCTGTGAAATTTCATTTTGAAATAACAAAAGGGGATTTTGTCTGTGAAATCTCATTTTGAAATAAAAAAAAAAAAGAGGATTTTGTCTGTGAAATCTCATTTTGAAATAACAAAAGGGGATTTTGTCTGTGAAATCTCATTTTGAAATAACAAAAGGGGATTTTGTCTGTGAAATCTCATTTTGAAATAAAAAAAAAGAGGATTTTGTCTGTGAAATCTCATTTTGAAATAACAAAAAGGGGATTTTGTCTGTGAAATCTCATTTTGAAATAACAAAAGGGGATTTTGTCTGTGAAATCTCATTTTGAAATAAAAAAAAGAGGATTTTGTCTGTGAAATCTCATTTTGAAATAACAAAAAGGGGATTTTGTCTGTGAAATCTCATTTTGAAATAACAAAAAGGGGATTTTGTCTGTGAAATCTCATTTTGAAATAACAAAAGGGGATTTTGTCTGTGAAATCTCATTTTGAAATAAAAAAAGAGGATTTTGTCTGTGAAATCTCATTTTGAAATAAAAAAAATGGGATTTTGTCTGTGAAATCTCATTTTGAAATAACAAAAAAGGGGATTTTGTCTGTGAAATCTCATTTTGAAATAACAAAACGGGATTTTGTCTGTGAAATCTCATTTTGAAATAAAAAAAAAGAGGATTTTGTCTGTGAAATCTCATTTTGAAATAACAAAAGGGGATTTTGTCTGTGAAATCTCATTTTGAAATAACAAAAGGGGATTTTGTCTGTGAAATCTCATTTTGAAATAAAAAAAAAGAGGATTTTGTCTGTGAAATCTCATTTTGAAATAACAAAAAGGGGATTTTGTCTGTGAAATCTCATTTTGAAATAACAAAAGGGGATTTTGTCTGTGAAATCTCATTTTGAAATAAAAAAAAAGAGGATTTTGTCTGTGAAATCTCATTTTGAAATAACAAAAGGGGAGCATTTATTTACTTCCGCCAACGAAGTTGCAAGGAGGTTATGTTTTATCCCGTTTGTGTGTTTGTTTGTTTGTGAACAGCATCCTGGTCACAATTTTAATCGTAGAGTAATGAAACTTGCAGGGATTAGCTGTTATATAAAAAGCTGGAAATCATTAAATTTTGGAAGGTCAAGGTCACGGTCGAGCAAAAGGTTGAGAAATAAGCTGCTCTACTGAGTGCCCCTCTAGTCATCTCCGTCAACGAATTTGGATGGGGGTTATGTTTTCACCCCTGCTTGTGTGTGTGCGTAT
>NC_090732.1:173766404-173770177 GCF_036898095.1 Palaemon carinicauda | reverse complement strand
TATACAAAAATCAATTCTTTTACTCTTATATTGGACAGTGATTTTAAAGCCAAATATTATATGAAATTGGATAATTGGATACACATGAAAAAAACATACCCTAATATATAAAATTCTATTGTTTTATTTTTATATTGTACAGTGATTTCAAAGCCAGATATTATATGAAATTGTATAATTGGATACATACATCCAAAATAATATACCCTAATATAAAAACAAATAAAATCAATTCTTTTGTTCTTATATTGGACGGTGATTGTTATTACAATATAATATATTTCATTATCAATCATTTCAAATTTCCCCGTTATGAATATAATTAAAATGAAAAGGATGAAATAATTCAACCCTGCGTTTGATTCGCAATGTTTAATATGATGAAATAATATTGCAGAAGGACGTTATTATTATTATTATTATTATTATTATTATTATTATTATTATTATTGTTGTTGTTGTTGTTGTTGTTATCATCATCATCATCATCATCATTATTATTATTATTATTATCATTATTATTATTATTATTATTATTACTTGTTAGGCTACAACACTAGTTGGAAAAGCAGAATGCTATAACCAATAGGACTCCCAACAGGGAAAAATAGCCCAGTGAGGAAAGGAAATAAGGAAACTACAAGAGAAGTAATTGACAATTAAAATATTCTAAGAATAGTAACAACTTTAAAATAAATTTTTCGTATATAAATTTTAAAATCAATAAAAAGAGGAAGAGAAATAAGATAGAATAGTGTGCAGATCTCATGGTATTAATTGTTTTGTATAATAAAGCGTAAAAATATTTTTATGAATAAAAATACACTTATTCGTAAATTTATTAAGCAATAATCGCTTTACGTTGTTATATTTCGAAATTATAAATTAAGTCATGCGTAAGAACGTAATGTAAATAATTAGAACAAGAGCAACCAGAGGTTTCTGACCTCCGGCAAAGGATGACGTTGACACAAAAAGAAAGACGTTCGACTTGCGTCGGATACAGATCATATCCAGATCTAAAATCCGGATCTGGAACCGGATCGTCTCCCAAAAATGTCTCCCATGGCCTAAAAATTAACTGTAGTGGAGATTTCTTCAAAATCCGTCAGTTAGTTTTGACGTAATCTTTAAAATTGTGAAAAATAACAACCCCGATTTAGAATCTGGATCCGGAACCGGATCATCTCTTGAAGTTAATGGAGTCGACTATGGCTTATGATTTATCTGTGGTGGAAATTTCCTCAAAATCCGTCAATTTATTTTGACGTATTTAGAATAGTGAAAAATGCAAATCCGGATCTAAAATCAGATCCTGAACCGGATCTTCTCCAAAATTTAATGGGGTCGTCCATGACCTAAGATTTATATGTGGTGGAAATTTAGTCAAAACCTGTCCACTTGCTTTGATGTAATCTTTAAAGTTGTGAAAAATGCAAATCCCGATTTAGAATACGGGATCTGGAACATGATCATCTCCCAAAGTTAACGGAGTCAGCCATAACCTAAGATTTATCTGTGGTGGAAATTTTGTCAAAACCCATCGATTTGTTTTGACGTAATCTTTTAAAATTTTAACATATGCAAATCCCAATTTAGAATCTAGATCCGGAACCGGATCATCTCCGAAAGTTTATGGAGTCGCCGACGACCTAAGATTTATCTGTGGTGGAAATTTCGTCAAAACCCATCGATTTGTTTTGACATAATCTTTAAAAATTGTGAAAAATGCAAACCCGGATCTAGATACCTGATCCGATACCGGATCATCTCCAAAGTTAACGGAGTCACCCATGGCCTAAGATTAACTGTGGTGGGATAGATCCTCAAAATCCGTCATTCAGTTTTGTTGTAATCTTTAAAACTGAGAAAAAATGAAAATCCGGATCTAAAATCCGGATCCGGAACCGGAATCGTCTCCCAAAGTTAATGGGGTCGTCCATGACCTGAAATTTATCTGGGATGGGAATTTCGTCAAAACCCGTTCTACTTGTTTTGATGTAATCTTTAAAGTTGTGAAAAATGCAAATTTCGATTTAGAATCCGGATCTGGAACCAGATCGTCTCCCAAAGTTAACAGAGTCGCCCATGACCTAAGATTTATCTGTTGTAGAAATTTCCTCAAAACCGTCAGTTAGTTTTGACGTAATCTTTAAAACTGTGAAAAATGCAAATCCGGATCCGGAAGTAGATCGTCACCCAAAAAATGTAGCACATGGCCTAAGATTATATGTAGTGGAGATTTCCTCAAAATCTGTCAGTTAGTTTTGACGTAATTTTTAAAATTGTGAAAAATGAAAATCCGGATCTAGAATCAGGATCCAGAACCTGAATCGTCTCCAAAGTTAATGGGGTCATCCATGACCTAAGATTTATCTGTAGTGGAAATTTTGTCAAAACCCGTCAACATGTTTTGATGTAATCTTTAAAGTTGTGAAAAATACAAATCCCGATTTAGAATCCGAATCCGGAACCAGATCGTCTCCCAAAGTTAACAGAGTCACCTATGGCCTAAGATTAAATGTGGTGGGAATTTCCTCAAAATATGTCAGTTAGTTTTGACGTAATCTTCAAAACTATGAAAAATGCTAATCCCGATTTAGAATCCGGATCCAGAACCGGATCATCTCCCAAAAAATGTCTCCCATGGCCTAAGATTAACTGTAGTGGAAATTTCCTCAAAATCTGTCAGTTAGTTTTGATGTAATCTTTAAAATTTGTGAAAAATGCAAGTCCCGATTTAGAATCCGGATCTGGAACAGGATCATCTCCCAAAGTTAACGGAGGCGGCCATAACCTAAGATTTATCTGCGGTGGAAATTTCGTCAAAACCCATCGATTTGTTTTGACGTAATCTTTAAAATTGTGAAAAATGCAAATCCAGATCTAGATTCCTGATCCGGTACCGGATCATCTCCCAAAGTTAACGGAGTCACCCATGGCCTAAGATTAACTGTGGTGGAAATATCCTCAAAATCCGTCATTTAGTTTTGAGGTAATCTTTAAAATTGGAGAAAAATGCAAATCCGGATCTAAAATCCGGATCCGGAACCGGATCATATCCCAAAGTTAATGGAGTCGCTCATGACCTGAAATTTATTTGTGGTGGAAGTTTTGTCAAAATCCATCAATTTGTTTTGAAGTAATCTGTATAATAGAGAAAATGCAAATCCAGATCTAAAATCCGGATCATATCCCAAAGTTAATGGAGTCGCTCATGACCTGAAATTTATCTGGGATGGGAATTTCATCAAAACCCATCGATTTGTTTTGACGTAATCTTTAAAGTTGTGAAAAAGGCAAATCCGGATCTAGAATCCGGATCTAGAATCCGGTTCCGGATCTAGAATCATCTCCAAGATTTAATGGAGTCGTCCATGACTTAGATCTTGTGGTGATAATTCGTCAAAATCCGTTGAGTAATGCCAATCCGTTGACTTAATCCTGTCCAAAGACACAAATAAATAAATAAAGAAATAAAGAAACCGACTCGTTCTTAGAACCTCCTTAGTGGAAGAAATTGAAATTATCATACATTTGATTTAATCTTTATAAATTATCACTTATTAGTTTAAGTTTTATCAAGACTCTTAGGTCTATGTACTGAATGTGTGCTCCGGTGAGCCTATGTGATTATAATGCACAAATAGAAGTATTTTAAGAACTATAATCAATTTTTTTTAGTGAGGCAGATTTGCATCGACTCGCAGGGGTGTCCTTTTAGCTCAGAACAGTTTCCTGATCGCTGATTGGTTGGAAAAGATAATTCTAAC
>NC_090732.1:173761404-173763904 GCF_036898095.1 Palaemon carinicauda | reverse complement strand
TCTCAATCTCCTTGAAGCCTTGAAGGCGCTATTTTGTCTTCTCTGTATCCCCTAAAGCTCTCGATGTCACAAGCAGGGATCTCGAGACTTTTGAGAAAAGGCCTCTTTTCGATTCAAGTAATGTCTCATACACTGTAAAAAAAAAAAAAAAAAAAAGCGTTTCAATTTACGCGAAACCAAAAACAGGAAAAACAGACAGGGGTGAATGCATAACCCTTCGCGCTTCGATTATTGCGAAGCCAAAAAACAGAAAAAAAACACACAGGGGTGAATTCATAACCTTTCGCGCTTCGATTTTCACGAAGCCAAAAACAGAAATAACAGACAGGGGTGAAGGCATAACCCTTCGCGCTTCGATTTTCGCAAAGCCAAAAACAGAAAAAACAGACAGGGATGAATGCATAACCGTTCGTGCTTCGATTTTCGCGAAGCCAAAAACAGAAAAAAACAGACAGGGGTGAATTCATAACCTTGCACGCTTCGATTTTCGCGAAGCCAAGAACAGAAAAAACAGACAGGGGTGAATGCATAACCCTTTGCGCTTCGATTTTCGTGAAGCCAAAAACAGAAAAAACCGACAGGGGTGAATGCATAACCCTTCGTGCTTCGATTTTCGCGGAGCCAAAAAAAGGAAATAACAGACAGGGGTGAATGCATAACCCTTCGTGCTTCGATTTTCGCGAAAACCAAAAACAGAAAAAACAGATGGGGTGAATTCATAATCTTGCACGCTTCGATTTTCACGAAGCCAAAAACAGAAAAAACAGACAGGGGTGATTTCATAACCTTGCATGCTTCGATTTTCGCAAAGCCAAAAACAGAAAAAACAGACAGGGGTGAATTCATAACCTTGCACGCTTCGATTTTTGCGAAGCCAAAAACAGAAAAAAACAGACAGGGGTGAATGCATAACCTTTCGCGCTTTGATTTTCGCGAAGCCAAAAACAGAAAAAACAGACAGGGGAGGATGCATAACCCTTCGCGCTTGGATTTTTGCAAAGCCAAAAATTACTCTGACCTGAATTCCACTGAGGCAGATACTTTGTAGATAAATGATAGTATAAATAAACTACAAAATAGACGAAACAGACATGTGTGAATACATAACCCTTCGCGCTTCGATTTTCGCAAAGCCAAAAACGGAAAAAAAACAGACAGGGGTGAATGTATAACTTTTCGCGCTTCGATTTTGGCAAAGGCAAAAAATTACTCTGACCTGAATTCCACTGAGGCAGACACTTTGTAGATAAATGATAGTATATATAAACTACAAAACAGACGAGACAGACAAGGGTGAATATATAACCCTTCGCGCTTCGATTTTCGCGAAGCCAAAAAAAGGAAATAACAGACAGGGGTGAATACATAACCCTTTGCACTTCGATTTTTGCGAAGCCAAAAATTACTCTGACCTGAATTCCACTGAGGCAGACACTTTGTAGATAAATGATAGTATATATAAACTACAAAACAGACGAGACAGACAAGGGTGAATATATAACCCTTCGCGCTTCGATTTTTGCGAGGCCAAAAAAAAGGAAATAACAGACAGGGGTGAATACATAACCCTTCGCGCTTCAATGCGAAGCCAAAAACAGAAAAAACAGACAGGGGTAAATACAAAACCCTTCGCGCTTCGATTTTCGCGAAGCTAAAAACAGAAAAAACAGACAGGGGTGGATGCATAGCCCTTCGCGCTTCGATTTTGGCAAAGGCAAAAATTACTCTGACCGGAATTCCACTGAGGCAGACACTTTGTAGATAAATAATAGTATATATAAATTACAAAACAGACGAGACAGACAAGGGTGAATACATAACCTTCGCGCTTCGATTTTCGCGAAGCCAAAAACAGAAAAAAACAGACAGGGGTGGATGCATAGCCCTTCGCGCTTCGATTTTGGCAAAGGCCAAAATTACTCTGACCGGAATTCCACTGAGGCAGACACTTTGTAGATAAATGATAGTATATATAACTTACAAAACAGACGAGACAGACAAGGGTGAATACATAACCTTCGCGCTTCAATTTTCGCGAAGCCAAAAACAGAAAAAACAGACGGGTGAATACATAACCCTTCGCGCTTCGATTTTCGCGAAGCCAAAAAAAGGAAATAACAAACAGGGGTGAATGCATAACCCTTCGCGCTTCGATTTTCGCGAAGCCAAAAACAGAAAAAACAGACAGGGGTGAATACATAACCCTTCGCGCTTCGATTTTCGCGAAGCCAAAAATAGGAAATAACAAACAGGGGTGAATGCATAACCCTTCGCGCTTCGATTTTCGCGAAGCCAAAAACAGAAAAAAACAGACAGGGGTGAATACATAACCCTTCGCGCTTCGATTTTCGCGAAGCCAAAAAAAAGGAAAGGACAAACAGGGGTGAATGCATAACCCTTCGCGCTTCGATTTTCGCGAAGCCAAAAACAGAAAAAACAGACAGGGGTGAATACATAACCCTTCGCGCTTCGATTTTCGCGAAGCCAAAAAAAGGAAATA
>NC_090732.1:173731972-173738404 GCF_036898095.1 Palaemon carinicauda | reverse complement strand
TATAACTAATCGGTCTCTCCCCATCCTTCGGATAGAGTGAAATAAAGAGTAGCCATACCCAGATCAGAAGGAAGGGGGGTAAAGAGGGTTGAATCTGTGTGTGTATGCATATCTATTTAAATATTTTGCCTTCATTTCTGACGGGTTGCATACACTAGTTACAAATAAACATCCATCTCCCCCACATCGTGCAATCCAGTGTAAGTAATATTTTTTTTTTATTTTTGAAATAAAGATCCATTTCCCCACATCGTGCATTCCAATGTAATTTTCTTTTCCAAATAAAGGTCCATTTCCCCCACATCGTGCAATCCAATGTAATTTATTTATTTGTTTTTTTACATAAAGATCCATTTCCCCCACATCGTGCAATCCAATGTATTTTTTTTCCTAAATAAAGATCCATTTCTCCCACATCGTGCAATCCAATGTAATTTATTTATTTATTTTTTTAAATAAAGATCCATTTCCCCCACATCGTGCAATCCAATGTAATTTATTTTTTTTCTAAATAAAGATCCATTTCTCCCACATCGTGCAATCCAATGTATTTTTTTTTCCTAAATAAAGATCCATTTCTCCCACATCGTGCAATCCAATGTAATTTATTTATTTATTTTTTTTAAATAAAGATCCATTTCCCCCACATCGTGCAATCCAATGTAATTTATTTTTTTTCTTAAATAAAGATCCATTTCCTCCACATCGTGCAATCCAATGTAATTTATTTATTTTTTTTTAAAAATAAAGATCCATTTCCCCCACATCGTGCAATCCAATTTAATTTATTTATTTGGTTTTTTTTAAATAAAGATCCATTTCCCCCACATCGTGCAATCCAATGTAATTTATTTATTTGTTTTTTTACATAAAGATCCATTTCCCCCACATCGTGCAATCCAATGTATTTTTTTTTCCTAAATAAAGATCCATTTCTCCCACATCGTGCAATCCAATGTAATTTATTTATTTATTTTTTAAATTAAGATCCATTTCCCCCACATCGTGCAATCCAATGTAATTTATTTTTTTTCTAAATAAAGATCCATTTCTCCCACATCGTGCAATCCAATGTATTTTTTTTTCCTAAATAAAGATCCATTTCTCCCACATCGTGCAATCCAATGTAATTTATTTATTTATTTTTTTTTTTAAATAAAGATCCATTTCCCCCACATCGTGCAATCCAATGTAATTTATTTTTTTTTTCTTAAATAAAGATCCATTTCCTCCACATCGTGCAATCCAATGTAATTTATTTTATTTTTTTTTAAAATAAAGATCCATTTCCCCACATCGTGCAATCCAATTTAATTTATTTATTTGGTTTTTTTTTAAATAAAGATCCATTTCCCCCACATCGTGCAATCCAATGTAATTTATTTTTTTTTAATAAAGATCCATTTCCCCCACATCGTGCAATCCAATGTAATTTATTTTATTTTTTTCTAAATAAAGATCCATTTCCCCCACATCGGGCAATCCAATGTAATTTATTCATTTATTTTTTTTAATAAAGATCCATTTCCCTCACATCGTGCAATCCAATGTAATTTATTCATTTATTTTTTTTGAATAAAGATCCATTTCCCTCACATCGTGCAATCCAAAGTAATTTATTTTTCTTTTTTCTAAATAAAGATCCATTTCCCCCACATCGTGCAATCCAATGTAATTTTTTTTCTAAATAAAAATCCATTTCCCCCCACATTGTGCAATCCAATGTAATTTTTTTTTCTATAAAGATCCATTTCCTCCACATCGTGCAATCCAATGTAATTTATTTATTTATATTTTTTAAATAAAGATCCATTTCCCCCACATCGTGCAATCCAATGTAATTTCTTTATTTATATTTTTTTTAAATAAAGATTCCATTTCCCCCACATCGTGCAATCCAATGTAATTTATTTATTTTTTTTTTTAATAAGATCCATTTCCCCCACATCGTCCAATCCAATGTAATTTATTTATTTATTTTTTTTTTCAAATAAAGATCCATTTCCCCGACATCATGCAATCCAATGTAATTTTTTTTTTCTAAATAAAGATCCATTTCCCCACATCGTGCAATCCAATGTAATTTTTTTTTAAATAAAGATCCATTTCCCCCTCATTGTGCAACCAATGTAATTTATTTATTTAATTATTTCTTAAATAAAGATCCATTTCCTCCACATCGTGCAATCCAATGTAATTTTTTTTAAATAAAGATCCATTTCCTCCACATCGTGCAATCCAATGTAATTTTTTTTTAATAAAGATCCATTTCCCCCACATCGTGCAATCCAATGTAATTTATTTATTTATATTTTTTTAAATAAAGATCTATTTCCCCCACATCGTGCAATCCAAAGTAATTTATTTTTTTTTTTTTAGATAAAGATCCATTTCCCCCCACATCATGCAATCCAAAGTATTTTTTTTTTAAATAAAGATCCATTTTACCCACATTGTGCAATCCAATGTAAGTAATTTTTTTTTTTTTTTTTTTTTTTTTTTTTTTTTTTTTTTTTTTTTTTTTTTGACAAAAGAACAACATAGCATTTGTCTCTCCCCACGCATCCCACAATCCCCAGCCAACCTCTATTCCCAGAAAAAAACGAAACCCACACTGTCAGCGTCCTGGAATCTCTGTTTGAGTTCTTACACGAGTTTGAGGAAGGAAATTTGGATGTGCATTGCGGGAAAAACTTCCGAAACAGGCTTTGTTTACATAGCCTGTCGCGAGTTCTGTCCTTTTTTTTTTTTTTTTTTATGGCTATTTCCTCTCAGGTTGTCGCTACATTTCAGCCCAGCTTTACCAAACTAATGTTTACCATTGTCTTGCTGTTGTTGAAAACCAAATTCGAGATAATTGTAATAATTCAAAGAGATACAACGTTTCAAATTTGATTTCGTTAAATATTATGCTGAAGTTTGGTGTTTCTTATTGTCTTATCACCTCCGGCAACGAAGTTGGAAGGAGGTTGTTTTTACCCCTAATTGTGTGTTTGTTTGTGTGTGTTTATTTGTTTGTTAACAGCTTCTTGGTCATAATTTTAATAGTAGAATAAAGAAACTTGCATGGATTAATTGTTATGTAAAAAACAGGAAAATATTAAATTTTGTAAGGTCAAGGTCAATGACCAAGGTCACGGTCAAGCAAAATGTTATGTTTTACTCCACTGTTTGTGTGTGTGTGTTTGTATTGTGAACACCTTCTTGGTCACAATTTCAACAGTAAACTAAAAAAACTTGCATGGATTAACTGTTATATAAAAAGCTGGTAATAATTAAAATTTTGTAAGGTCAAGGTCAATGGTCAAGGTCACAGTCAAGACAAATGTTACGTTTTATCCCCTGTTTGTGTTTATGTGTGTGTGTTTGCTTATGAAGAGCTTCCTGGACTCAATTATAATCATAAAGTAATGAATCTAGAAGGGATTAACTGTTATGTAAAAAAGCTGGAAATTATTAAATTTTGTAAGGCCAATGTCAAAGGTCAAGGTCACGGTCAAGCAAAATGTACAATTCACGTAATATGGTTTGGACATCGTTGTTACAGACTTCAAACTTGCTTCATATCTGAGTGTATGAAAAGCCACGCCAATTAATGCATGTTAATGTCAAAGGTCAAGGCCAAGGTCGAGCAAAAGGTCGAGAAATAAACGGCTGCGCCAGAGGTCTGCGCTCTACTGAGTGCCCCTCTTGATTTAAATTCCCTTCAGGATATTAGAGTAGATAATTTGATACGCTTGTGGGAATATTGGGTTTCCAGGGTGTGTTGCTTGTTAATAATAATAATAATAATAATAATAATAATAATAATAATTATTATTATTATTATTATAATAATAACAATGATAATAATAATAATAATAATAATAATGAAAATAACAATAATAATAATAATAATAATAATAATAATAATAATAATAATAATAATAATAATAATAATAATAATTGTATATTTTTATAAATATTATTATTATTATTATTATTATTATCATTATTATTATTATAAATTGCTAAACTACAACCCTAGTTGCAAAAGCAGTAAGCTATAAGCCTAAAGGCCCCAGCGTGGAAAAATAACCGAGTAGGGAAAGGAAATAACCTCCAAGGGAAGTTGTTACAAAGAAAATGTAATTGGATGCCTGCAGATCACTTATATTAATCATAATGTTTATCAAAATTACAGTAATTTTGATGAAATTATATTTCTATGAGGTAAAATCATACTTCTACTGCCCTATGGGCTGTAGATCAATGAACTGATTTGCACGTTTAACCCCTTTGTTATTTGATGAGAATATATCTTTCAATAGACATTGAATAACTTAGATAAAATTATATTCATAGACATTGAATATTCAAAACCACATAATGATTATCATGATCATTAAAAAAAAGGTAAAAATCGAATTAAATAAATGTTTTTAGACAGAATTATTTTGCCTGAGAAAAGTTACAAATTTTCAATAGAGACATTGAATAACTTAGATAAAATTATATTCACAGACCTTGAATATTCAAAACTACATAATGATTATCATGATCATTAAAAAATGTAAAATCGAATTAAATAAAGTTTTTAGATAGAATTTTTTGGCCAGAGAAAAGTTACCAAAAAAAAAAAGGGTCAAAGGGAATATGCAATTCTTCACCCACAGAAAAAGTGTAAAGGATATTTTATTAAAATACCTTTAATATTCAAAACCACATTAAAAATTAAAATAAAATTGAATTAAAAATAAAAGTTTTTAAATAGAATATTGTACCAGAGAAGAGTTTATAAAACGTGTCCGAAGTAACATGCAAATCATCAACCATAAAAAGTTAAATAAAAATTATATTCAAAGACCTTGAATATTCAAAATCACATTAAAAAGGAAAATGAAACTAAACATAAAAGTCTTTAAATAGAATTTTATGCCAGAGAGAAGTTTAGAAAACGTGTCAGATGGAAGTTGCAAATATTGAACCATAAAATAGAAGTGTAAAAAAATATATTCATGGACTTCTAATATTCAAAACCCCATTAAAAATTAAAAATTAAAATAAAGATAAAGTCTTTGAAAAGAATTTTGTGCCAGAGAAAAGTTTAGAAAACGTGTCCGAAGTTACATGCAAATCTCCAACCATCAAAAATAAGTGTAAAAACAAAGATATATTCAAAGACTTCTAATATTCAAAACCCCATTAAAAATAAAAAAATAAAAATTATGAGTCTTTGAAAAAAAATTTGTGCCAGAGTAAAGTTTAGAAAAAGTGTCCGAAGGAACATGCAAATCTTCAATCATCAAAAAGAAGTGAAAAAAAAATATATTCAAAGACTTCTAATATTCAAAACCCCATTAAAAATTAAAAATTGAAATAAAAGTAAAGTCTTTGAAAAGAATAGTGTACCAGAGAAAAGTTTAGAAAACGTGTCCGAAGTTACATGCAAATCTTCAGCCATGAAAAAGAAGTGTAAAGGTAAAAGAGCGATTTCCATGCAAAAGGAAATTGTTCGAATGCTGTTAAATAAACTTGCATTCGTTCAATGGCTCGGTAGATATTCTAGGGAAATGATTCGCAAATAGAACCAGCGCTAGAACAAAGGTGTTTTCGAAATACCTTTTAAAAGAGAACCAATACGAACCTCCTGTCCTTTTAAAGGTTTAAAGGCTGCTAATGAATGGCAGAAGCAAGGGATAGCAAGGTTGGTAGCATCGTGGATCTCTATTATAAAGGTCCCGAGTTCGGTCCCCGCCAGGGACGCGAATACTGTGAGACCTTCTACCGGGGGTACTCCCAGGGGTGGCGCCTGGGGGGGAGGTTAGAGGGGACTAGTGATAGTCCCTGCTGGCTAATGGTCGCCCGAGGAGAACGATGTAAATCGTCTCTGTGGAGACCTTCAACCCGCAACTTTAACTTTAACAGTGACTTTGCCCTATCAAGCAGGACAATGCCCTAGAGACCGTATATATACATATGATCAGCGACCAAGTCTCCACCCAAGCTAGGACAAAGGAAGGCCAGGCAATGGCTGCTGATAGTATTTTCAATATACCTTTTAAAACAGAAGCAATACGAGCCTCCTGTCCTTTGAAAGGTTTAAAGGCCGCTCATGAATGGCAGAGGCAAGGGACAGTGACTTTGCCCTATCAAGCAGGACGATGCCCTAGAGACTGACCATATATATACATATGATCAGCGACCAAGTCTCCACCCAAGCTAGGACAAAGGAATGCCAGGCAATGTCCTTTTAAAGGTTTAAAGGCCACTCATGAATGGCAGAGGCAAGGGACAGTGACTTTGCCCTATCAAGCAGGACAATGCCCTAGAGACTGACCATATATATACATATGATCAGCGCCAAAGCTCCTTCTCCACAAAAGCTAATAACTCAGCAGATTGACCTATATGCTCCCCCATACCCTCTATTCTTAGCTCACATGGATGGTG
>NC_090732.1:173724472-173726972 GCF_036898095.1 Palaemon carinicauda | reverse complement strand
ACCTTGGCGGAAAACTCAGTCTTCGTAAATAACTGAATTTCCACACCTAGATTTCTGCCAGGATTTCCACAGTCGAAAATTTACTGCTAATTGTTTTCTGTTTTCCAGCCTGATTACTTCCAGAGTTCATTTATCCAGGAGGCTTTGTAAACAGGGGGGTCCTTAATTCTCATGTTGTCAGCAGATAATTGAGCTGTGTTTTTGTTCTAGTTAAATGTGTCATAATCATTTGGAGAATTTCAACATTCAGGATACACTCGGGCACACTATTCTATGTTATTTCTCTTCCTCTTGTTTTGTTAAAGTTTTTATAGTTTATATAGGAAATGTTTATTTTAATGTTGTTACTTTTCTTAAAATATTTTATTTTAATGGTTTATTACTTCTTATATCGTTTATTTATTTCCTTATTTCCTTTCCTCACTGGGCTATTTTTTCCTGTTTGAGTACCTGGTCTTATAGCATCTTGCTTTTCCAACAAGAGTTGTAGCTTAGCTAATAATAATAATAATGATAATAATAATAATAATAATAATAATAATAATAAAAAGTAATAATAATAATACTAATACTAATAATAATAATAATAATAATAATGTCCTTCCATATCAATATGAACCAAGTTTGAAGTCTCTGTGACAACGATGTCCAAACTTATGGCTGATTACGTGAGTTGGACATTACGCTTGACCGTGACCTTGACCTTTGACCTCGGCCTTCCAAAATTTAATAGTTTCCAGCTTTTTACATAAGAGTTAATCCAATAAAAGTTTCTTTGCTCTACGATTAAAATTCTGGCCAGGAAAGTGTTCACAAACATACAAACAAACACACACACACAAACAAGCACACAAACAGGGGAAAACATAACCTCCTTCCAACTTCATTGACGGGAGTAAATACGATTATAGAAAACAAGATGTAATAGATCTAGAAAGTAAAATTTACATTTAATCATGATCCTAATCGGGTAATTGAATCAGTAGAACTTCAAAAGTTCAAAGTTGCAGCAAATGTTTTTATGTTGAACAGGCTGATATAACTCTTTTTATAGTTTATATATGACATATCTGTTCTGGCGTAGTTACTGTTTGTAGAATGATTTATTGTTAATTTGTTCTCATCATTTATTTATTTCCTTATTTCCTTTCCTCACTGGGATGTTTTCCCCTGTTGGAGCCCATGGGCTTATAGCATCTTGCTTTTCAAACTAGGGTTGTAGCTTGGCTAGCAATAAAAATAATAATAATAATAATAATAATAATAATAATAATAATAATATTATTATTATTAATAATAATAATAATAATAATAATAATTATAATAATAATATTATTATTATTAATATTAATAATAATAATAATAATAATATCGATTAGGTAGTGAATTATTTCATATATTTCCCATAATTCATATTATGTGTTATTACCCGAAGGTGATTATTATGCGCAGAATATCGCAATATCATTTTCCTCTGTCGATAATGTACCCAGATTCTCATTAGTATCTCAATTGGTCAATAACGTTGACATCAGGATTTTAGTCTCCAAGGGATTTGACACTGGCCTTCGTAAACGAATTACAAGGTGAGGAGAGAGAGAGAGAGAGAGAGAGAGAGAGAGAGAGAGAGAGAGAGAGAGAGAGAGAGAGAGAGGGTATTTAACACTAGCCTTGGTAAACGAATTACAAGCTAGAAGAGAGAGAGAGAGAGAGAGAGAGAGAGAGAGAGAGAGAGAGAGAGAGAGAGAGAGAGAGAGAGGTATTTGACACTAACCTTCGTAAACGAATTACAAGCTGAGAGAGAGAGAGAGAGAGAGAGAGAGAGAGAGAGAGAGAGGAGAGAGAGAGAGAGAGAGAGAGAGAGCGTTACCTTATTGCCTTATTCTATACTTGGGTTCCCCAGATACCTTAGTGTGAGGCAGAGAGAGAGAGAGAGAGAGAGAGAGAGAGAGAGAGAGAGAGAGAGAGAGAGAGAGAGGGGGGGGTATTTAACACTAACCTTCGTAAACGAATTGCAACCTGGGAGAGAGAGAGAGAGAGAGAGAGAGAGAGAGAGAGAGAGAGAGAGAGAGAGAGAGAGAGAGAGAGAGAGAGAGAGGGTATTCAACACTAACCTTCGTAAACGAATTACAAGCTAAGAGAGAGAGAGAGAGAGAGAGAGAGAGAGAGAGAGAGAGAGAGAGAGAGAGAGATTAATGATTTCAGCTTGAAATAACCTTCATTGTCTGTGGAATAAATATTATCTCTTCATTACGTTTCTGATTTGCTTTAAACAGTATTATAAACATTTGGAAATAATGTTTAAAACGTTTACTAGCTTATCTGGATTATAATGTTTAAAACGTCTGCTAGCTTATCTGGATTATAATGCTTAAAACGTTTGCTAGCTTATCTGGATTATAATGTTTAAAAACGTTTGCTAGCTTATCTGGATTATAATGCTTAAAACGTTTGCTAGCTTATCTGGATTATAATGTTTAAAACGTTTGCTAGCTTATCT
>NC_090732.1:173716972-173719472 GCF_036898095.1 Palaemon carinicauda | reverse complement strand
GTGAGGAAAGGAAACAAGGAAAAATAAATATTTTAAGAATAATATTAAAATAAATATCTCATATATAAACTATAAAAACTTTAACAAAAGATGAGGAAGAGAAATTAGATAGAATAGTGTGCCTGAGTGTACCCTCAAGCAAGAGACTATATTATTATTATTAATATTATTATTATTATTATTATTATTATTATTATTATTATTATTATTACTACCTAAGCTACAACCCTAGTTGGAAGAGCGAGATGCTATAAGCCCAAGGGGTCCAACAGGGAAATATTATTATTGTTATTATTATTATTATTATTATTATTATTATTATTATTATTACTATTATTACCTAAGTTACAACCCTAGTTAGAAAAGCAAGATGCTATAAGGCCCAAGGGCTCCAACAGGGAAAAAATACCAATGTGAGGAAAGGAAATAAGATAATGAATAAACGATATAAGAAGTAATGCAGAATTAAAATAAAATACTTCCAAAACATTAACAACATTAAAACAGATATTTTATAAACTATAAAAAGACTTATATACCAGATAAATGCAGTAAATATTAAATGGGGATTTCCTTTCCATTATGTATAAAAGATTAAACATTAAATACGAGATAATGGTTTGCGCGTGACCCTCAATCCTCTTAGAGACATGACCTCATGACCTCCGTGTAATAGTTTTTTGAACATTCTGGTTAATCATGAGAGATTTTGTGGATTATTTGTATATGATGCTGATATATACATCTTTCATCATCATCATTATCATTAATTGATGATGATGATGATAATAACAATAATAATAATAATAATAATAATAATAATAATAATAATAAAAATAATAATAACTACAACATCAATAATAATAATAATAATAATAATAATAATAATAATAACTACAACATCAATAATAATAATAATAATAATAATAATAATAATAATAATAATAATAATACTAATAACAACAACATTAATAATAATGATAGTAATAATAATAACAATAATAATAATAATAATAATAATAATAATAATAATAATAATAATAATAACATCAGTAATAATAATAATAATGATAATAATAATAATAACAGTTCGCTCTTTGCCCAGTGCACTAAAGTCCACTAATTCCGTAAATAAATAAAAAACACCTCCAACACTACTAGATATTTCTCCTTTGTAAATTTAGTGCTAATTGTTTTCCCGCTTTCGGAACTCAATATATCCCGAGTTCATTTGGCCGAGAGGTTCTGTAAACAAACGGCAGGAAATTTAACTTGTTTTTCTTAAGGCAAACAGAATTTGTTCGGTTTATTTTATATGATATATCAAGTTGAATGAAGAGTCCAACCATTTTAACGCATAAATATACTTAGATTTCCTTATATTCACATTCTTTATTTGCATTCCCCTTCTTTCTATACAATCTTGTTCGTAATAACTAGGCAGGCAGTTAATTCTAATAGCCAGGCCTTCTCCATCATGAGGCTCAATACTACACAGTATTCTAGAAGTTTTATTCCAGCAGAAATTTAATTTGTTTTCTTAAGGCAAACAGAATTTGTTTGGTTTATTTTATATGATATATCAAGTTGAATGAAGAGGCTAATCATTTTTAATGGATTAATATGCTTGATGTTACATTTTTAAGTTTATTAACGAATGTTTAGCTATACAGATCTACTTTTTAGAGTTTGAATTTACTTATAAAAGCCCTCAGAAGGATATTGGGAGTTAAATGGCATGACAAGGATTAGAAATGAAACTAAAAGAGATTACTCGAGTGCCATATGTGGATGAGATTATGATGAGGGGTAGATGGAGATGGTTTGGGCATGCTCTTCGCACTCCCCAGGAGAGATTAGTTCTCCAAACGTTTATCTGGACTCCATAAGAGACTAGAAGAGTTGGAAGCCCCAAGCCTACATGCCTCAGGACTATGAAGCTTGAAGTAGGAGATGATAAACGGAGAAGTATTGAATTAAGATCTCAAGATAGAGGCGACTGGCAAAATCTAACCGAGGCCCTTTGTGTCAATAGGCGTAGGAGGAGATGATAATGATGATGAGGATGACACTAAATACTTTCCTGAATAAATGACTTTAAGAGTTACGAAAGTGACACTTTCAATATAAGGTTTTAGCAATAAACTACTCTTAAAGGTTTAAAGGCCGCTCATGAATGGCAGAGGCAAGGAACAGTGACATTGACCTAGCTAGCATGACAATGCCCTAGAGACAGATCACATATACATATGATCAGCACCAAAGACCCCCTCTCCACGCAACTATGACCAGGGAGGGGCCAGGCAATGGCTGCTGATAATTCAGCATGTAGACCTATAGGGTCTCCTAATCCCCCCATCAGTAGCTCACAAGGATAGCAAGGTTGCAGACACTAAAAGAAACTATCGGGTTTCAGCGGGACTCGAACCCTAGTCCTGCAAGAACGTTTCCAATAGGCCAACACCCAACCTTCAATGGAGATCAAAAGCATATTTACAAA
>NC_090732.1:173699267-173711472 GCF_036898095.1 Palaemon carinicauda | reverse complement strand
GAGAGAGAGAGGGGATATTTGACACTAGCCTTGGTAAACGGATTACAAGCTAAGAGAGAGGAGAGAGAGAGAGAGAGAGAGAGAGAGAGAGAGAGAGAGAGAGAGAGAGAGAGAGGGGGGGTATTTAACACTAGCCTTGGTAAACGAATTACAAGATGAGAGAGAGAGAGAGAGAGAGAGAGAGGAGAGAGAGAGAGAGAGAGAGAGAGAGAGAGAGGAGACAGACAGAGACAGACAGACAGAGAGATGGGTATTTGACACAAGCCTTCGTAAACGAATTACAAGCTAAGAGAGAGGAGAGAGAGAGAGAGAGAGAGAGAGAGAGAGAGAGAGAGAGAGGAGAGAGAGAGAGAGAGAGAGAGAGGGTATTTAACACTAGCCTTGGTAAACGAATTACAAGATGAGAGAGAGAGAGAGAGAGAGAGAGAGAGAGAGAGGAGAGAGAGAGAGAGAGAGATATTTGACACTAGCCTTCGTAAACGAATTACAAGCTAAGAGAGAGAGAGAGAGAGAGAGAGGGAGAGAGAGAGAGAGAGAGAGAGAGAGAGAGAGAGAGAGGGGGGTATTTGACCACAAGCCTTGGTAAGCGAATTACAAGCTGAGAGAGAGAGAGAGAGAGAGAGAGAGAGAGAGAGAGAGAGAGAGAGATTAAAGATTTCCTTTTGAAATGATAAACATCATTGTTTGTGGAATAAATATTATCTCTTCATTACGTTCTGATTTGCATAAACAGTATTATAAACATTTGGAAATAATGTTTAAAACGTTAGCTAGCTTATCTGGATTATAATGTTTAAAACGTTTGCTAGCTTATCTGGATTATAATGTTTAAAACGTTAGCTAGCTTATCTGGATAATAATGCTTAAAACGTTTGCTAGCTTATCTGGATTATAATGTTTAAAACGTTTGCTAGCTTATCTGGATTATAATGCTTAAACGTTTGCTAGCTTATCTGGATTATAATGCTTAAAACCTTTGCTAGCTTATCTGGATTATAATGCTTAAAACCTTTGCTAGCTTATCTGGATATAATGCTTAAAATGTTTGCTAGCTTATCTGGATTATAATGTTTAAAAACGTTAGCTAGCTTATCTGGATTATAATGTTGAAAACGCTTGCTAGCTTATCTGGATTATAATGCTTAAAACGTTTGCTAGCTTATCTGGATTATAATGTTTAAAACGTTTGCTAGCTTATCTAAACAAAACACATTCGGGATATATCCACGAAAAGCACAAGTTCGTTTCTTTCCTCTTACAAAAACACGAAATAACCCAGACACTCTTCTCAGGATAACTGCGATTTCGGAGTTTTTCTTCCGCAAATACATTTTTCAAAGCTTCTCGGTCTCTCCTCGCTTGGGAAACACCGACTTTTTGTAGGGCTCGTTAATTTATGCAAATTAAGACTGCTTTGCAATTAGTGACTCTGGAGTATTATCTCAGACGAGAAATAAAATATTTGACACGTTTTTCGTGGTTGCGAATTAGTGAAATGAAGACGAAGAAGAGAAGAGATAGGTAATGTTTCGATATTAATATATATGTGTGTGTATATATATATATATATATAATATATATATATATATATATATATGTATATGTGTATATATATATATATATATATATATATATATATATATACATATATAAAAACATATATATACATACTGTGTATATATATATATATATATATATATATTATATATATATATATATATATATATATATATATATATTAAGTATATATATAGATATATTATACTTCATATGTATATATATACATACATACATATATATATATATATATATATATATATATATATATATATATATATATAATATATATATATATATATACAGTATATATATATGTAATATAAAGGAAATCGTAGTAGTATATATTCTATGACATCACATTCTCAAAACTAGCAAAGCAATTTGAAAGTGCAGACCTCCACCACTGCAGATATTTTCTCGAAACAGCGTGCCTTTCCCAGAATCAATTTATCATTTCCAGCTCTTTACATAAAAGTTTGAAATACTCTACTACGAGTAAAATTGTTGCCAGGAAGCTGTTCACAAACTAACACACACACATTATTATTATATTATTATTAATTATTATTATTGTTGTTGTTGTTGTTGTTGTTATTACTATTATTATTATCAGCATTATTATTATTAATATCATTATCATTATTATTATTATTATTATTATTATTATTATTATTATTATTATTATTACTAGCTAAGCTACAACCCTAGTTGGAAAAGCATGATGCTATAAGTCCAAAGGGCTCCAACAGGGAAAAACAGCCCAGTGAGGAAAGGAAAATAAGGCTATAAATAAACGATATAAGAATGCAAAATTTAAATAAAATATTTTTAAAACATTACCAACATTAAACAGATATTGATATATAAACTATAAAAGGACTTATGTACAGTTAGTTACGAGTTTGAACTTTTGAAGTCCTACTGAATCAACCAACACACAAACAGGTGGTAAAACATAACCCCCCCTTCCAACTTCGATGGCGGAGGTAACTATCTCTTGCAAAAGTGAAAAGAAACATTCAGTATCCATGGCAACTTCTCTGATTGGAAATGCATCGATTCACAAGGCCATATGCTTGTGAAATTGACTTTTTTTGAAGTTCTACTGATTCAACTAACATAAACAGGTGGTAAAACATAACCCCCTTCCAACTTCGACGGCGGAGGTAACTATCTCTTGCAAAGATGAAAAGAACCATTCAGTATATCCATAGCAACTTCTATGATTGAAATGCAATCGATTCGCAAGCCCAAATGCTTGTGAAATTGACTTTTTTTTTGAAGTTCTACTGATTCGACTAACACGAACAGGTGGTAAAACATAACCCCCTTCCAACTTCGATGGCGGAGGTAACTATCTCTTGCAAAAGTGAAAAGAAACATTCAGTATCCATGGCAACTTCTCTGATTGGAAATGCATCGATTCACAAGGCCATATGCTTGTGAAATTGACTTTTTATTATTTTTTATTACCAGTGCAATAAACGCGTTTATTTGAGCTGAGATCAATCACTTCTTCGCCAAGTGTCTCTGATGGAGAGCTTGACTTCTAAGAGTCTTTCTTTAACTTTCTTTCAAGTTGAGCTTCTCATGGATAATTTTTTTCACAGGGGGGGGGGGGGGGGGGGGGGGGTAGGAGGGGGGAGTGTTCTTGAAGGATGAGATTGATTGCTTTTGTAAGGGATAGGTGGGAACTAATATTCGTGGGGGAAAATTAGTATTGATAGATATCTAGAAACTAACTAATTCTCGTTATACTTAAAACCACATGGCTGAGATATTTATATATATATATATATATATAATATATATATATATATATATATATATAATTTATATATATGTATATATATATATATATATATATATATATATATATATATATATATATATATATATATATGCAGTATATGTATATATATATATATATATATAATATATATATATATACAGTATATGTATATATATATATATATATATATATATATATATATATATATATATATATATATATATATATATTGGTGTGCTACTGTCTTAAGCACACATTTGAGTATGAGTTGTTTTCAGATGTATTTGAATGGTTTACTGAACACATTTTAGTAGTTTCAAGTTTTATTGTGAATAACAACTGAGTTAAACATCTCCATCACTGGAGGAAGCTGTGTTGGTCCACATGACCAATTCTGGTGAAGTTTAGATATGAACTGAATAAATTACCGATATCACAAATATCGTATGCTTGCTTTTTCTTAACCAAGTGACGGAATCGGAAGACACCTGCATCCGGTGACGTCCACAAACTTTCACACGAAGAGACAATGTGTTGACACTAAGAAAGAATGACAACTAGCATCTTACATCCTGCTTACAATTTGAGTGACCATAGCAAATCTCACGGTCAGCTCTTCCAACCAACATGACATATTACGTCATTTGTTTTAAACATGTAATATTACTATTCTAATTATTACATTAAGCTCGGCCAGCTATCTCAATTTTTTTTTTACAAAAATTTAACAACAAGCCGAAACATGGTTATTAGGTGTGACTGGACATACGTATCATTCATTGTTCAAAACTAGCTATATCCAACTGAGGACGAATGTCCAAATAGGCACATCAAAATTAATAACAATAATGCACACAAAAAAGATATTACCAAAGCAAAAAGAAAAATGCATGATAAAACCAAGACCATATATATGGTACATTGCTAGCAAATGATTACATGGTACCAAAAAACAAAATAAATTCTGACTTACAAATGATCGGTAACTTGATAAAGAATAATTGTTACCTTTGTCAGAAACAAGATACTCAATTTTTAGTGCACAAATACGAATTCCTGGTACGTACACGTACCACGGTTTCGTACATATATATATATATATTTATATATAGGGCTGATACATTTTATTAGATGCCCATAGATTCTGTTATATATCTTATTTTTTTTTTTTTTTTTTTTTCTCTTTTCTTTTTTAACATTCCGGCTTATATATTTTTATTAGATGCCGAGAGAAAAAAAATGATTTATATCCTTTTTTATTTTATTTATTTTTTTAAATGTTATCTTAAATGTATTTTTAACAATGCAAATGTAGAGAATTTCTTTAATTACATATTACTAGCGTACTAATCAGCTTTTCATACAAACATCATCCTGACAAATTACTCCCTTAGCTAATGAGGTGGCCACTCATACAGCTTTGAACTGGATCAGTAGGGGGTATTGTCAGGGCTATTCAACTCGTTCCTTTGTAGCTGCTTGCTGTGCCGTACCTACGCCAAACAAGGATGTTCACGGCGATAAAAATTAACACCGTTACACATAAACCTGCTAGTAATATAGGGTGAAGAATCTCTTTGTAAGTCGGCGACAGGTGGTCCTTTTCGGTAAGTTTCATTAAGCGTTTCGCCACACTTCCCTTTATAGGGGAGAGGAAGTGCGGGCGTTGTAGAGGTCCACGTGAAGTTCGCGAAGTAAGCTCGTTCTCTGATGATTGTCCGTAGGCCAGTCACCATGGAATTCGGGGAAGTCCCGATACAGCCTCTGCTGCGACGAAGATGTTGTTGAAGGATGTGGATCCGTCAGGGCATGATACATTGAAGCCGTCCTTGTCGTATCGTATCCACGAGCCATTATTTAGTCTGCAATTGAATTCTTTATCGTCAAAGGGATATAGCCTATCCAGACAATTTTCACTTGTATGGGAGAGAGCACCGTCTAGCACTATACCTAACTCGCATGAATCCATCAAGTTTTTACGGAATTCAAATGAGTCAGCTGTACATATTTTTCTATCCATTGCGTCTGAACAGTGAGTTAATTGATTTAAGTCTTTAATGACCGTATATGTTTCGTTGTCTGGGGAAATCAATACGTGTCCTGTCAAACTGGATATTACTGGATTTGAGTGATTCGTCATGAAAGTCGGAAATGGTGATATCCTGTAAGATTGCCAGGCATCAGAAGAATCAAAGGGAATTGTAATCCTAATCTTGTTATTATCTACGTTTACTGTAATTAGGCTGTAATAAAATTCTAACCTATGTTCGTCTAACAAAGGAACATAGCCTAGTTTATCCCTTCCGTTCTCCAGAAACTAATTTTAAGTAACGTATAGGCAACAAATGGGGCGACAATACACCTTTAGTTGCTAAACGTGATAGCTTCTACATAATCCTTGGATTTCTCAATGAAATGTGCAATTCTGTTATGTATGTGATCTATCTTTGAATCATAATACGTTAATGTTGCTAACAAATCCTGTACTTCCATAATTTGAACGATATTATCTGAATGTTCATTTAACAAATCCATAATTTTATTGATTGAAGCTAACTGATCTCTTAGTTCTGACATAATCAATTCATCTTTATGAGTCAAGAACTCAATTTTCTTATTTTGATTACTAATTTTAAGACGATTGGAAAGTCCTAAACCTAAACTTGCAACAGACCCAAAGATGCTTAATGCAGCATAAATGAACGGATTCCGTCTTTCTTTTTGTTCGTGTCCTACAGTCCACATCAAAAGGTCATAAGCCAAAGATCTGTCTCTCCAGTCTTATTTTTCAAGTCATCAGATAGCATCTCTGCAACTTTTAATGTTGATCCAAGCAAACTCTTAGTAGTCAAATGAAAATGTCTCCTATGCAACTCATCCAATGATGCAGAAAACCTTGAAATGGCGGTTCTTAAGCTAGTGACATCATTCTCTTGAAGAAAAATTGCTTGCATATGCACTTCGACAATTACGTTGGTTGATGTAATAAAAATGTCTTCTTGTCTTTCAACTATATTTCCATATTTAAAATATATATTCTTAGTCTTAGAACTCATCCCATACGAAAAAAAATGTCTGAGCGAACAATATCACTCCCAACAACAAAAAATTCATCTTGGAAACCTGTAACGAGAAAAAATATATGTAATTACTCCTGTATTAAAAAGAAAACTTTTAGTCACAAAAATTAAAATTTTTCCTCACTTCTTTTTAGTTTCTTATGTGAGACAATGGTACTATTCTCTCATCCGTGGGTTGGGCTACGTTTTGAATTCTAAACCTATTGGCCGTTAATGTTTCCAAAATGTTAAATGGGCCTTCAAACTTAGGTGTTAGTTTATAGTTGAGCCCTTTTCTGACATTGATTTGAATATAGATGTTATCACCCACGGTATATGTTTTAGTTGGTTTCGCTATTTTATCATGATTCCTTTTCATTATGATTTGTGATTCTTCTAAATTCTTTCGAAGGATATCATATCGACTTATACTTGCATTTATACATTCTTTTAAAGGATTTGATAGATTAGTTGTAGGCGTTAATACATGGAAAGGTGTTCTAACTGGGGTACCATACAATGCTTCATGCGGTGACATTTTAATTGATATATGATATGAATGATTCAGAGTACTCAGTGCCGCCGGTATTGCAATATCCCAGTTGGGGTCTGATCCCCCTAGTGTTACCCTTAATATATTTAATATCTTCCTATTTGCTCTTTCCACTAGCCCATTAGACTCTGGGTGATATATCATGGTATTGATCTTCTTTATTTTGAGGAATTCACACAATGAGGTAAGAAAGTGATTATTAAATTCACCACCCGAGTCTGAGATTATCATGTGTGGAATTCCATGTTTACAAATGTAACACTCGTAAAACTTCCTAGCGCATTCAATCGCAGTTTTAGTTTTAAGCGCTATTAGTTCTGTATATCGAGTTAAAGCATCTATAATTACTAAGAGGTGCTTATTTCCTCTGTCTGACTCGTAAAATCCTGTTAACAAGTCTAAATGTATTCTTTCAAAGGGTTGATTGGGAAGAGGATAAGCTCCTAAGCTAACAGGTGTTTTCGTATGCCTTTGTTTTCCTGACATGTGCGACAATTAGCTATGTGTCTTTTTATATCTGTAAGCATTGTATGCCAATAAAACAATGATTTGGCTTTCTGTGACATTAATGAGAACCCAGGGTGTCCATGTAATGGATTTGAATGCAACCAATTCAGGACAGTGGAAACAAGTGAGTTTGGTACTACTACCTGGTCGTTAGTTACATGTGGTGTATTGCGGGTTTTCCTTGTCACAGTCCTACACAGAATATTATCTTTGATTACATAATTTTGCTGCTTATACTTTATATATTCTTTTTCTTTATGATTGCCTTTCAAAGCATTTATAATTGTTTCTATTTTCTGATCTTTTCTTTGCTCAGTCTGTAACAATTCAGCACTCCAGCCTAAATCTTCTTGTTCAGATATTGTTTTTACAATAGGCATGGATGTTGATATATCTATTAATTCAGCTAAAGACTCCGTACAAGATGACACGGGGTTGCGTGATAATGCCTCCGCAATGATATTTGCTTTCCCAGGTAAATACCCGATTCTTGCGCCAAAATCTTGAATGATTAAATGCCACCGAGTTCGTTTAGGGCTGTGATTGAAGCCTTTAAAGAACTCTGTTAGTGGTTTATGGTCAGTAAGAACCTTAACGGGATAACCGTAAATTATGAACTTAAAATGCACTAGCGAATTAACAATAGCTAGTCCCTCCTTGTCTATTACTGCATACTTACTTTCGGAAGTTCTCAATTTTCGAGAATAGAAAGCTATCGGGAAAAACTGTTTATCATATTGCTGAAGCAATACCCCTCCTACTCCTAAGTCTGAGGCGTCTGTTGCAATGAAGAATTCCTTACCGAAGTCAGGAAATTTTAAGATAGGAGAACTACACAGTTCATCTTTCAAAGTATTAAACGCCTGTTGATGTTGCTCAGACCATATGAAATCTACGCCCTTCTTCGTAAGATCAGTTAAAGGAGCGGCTATTATTGAATAGTTGCGTATAAAACGCCTGTAATATCCACTACAACCCAGAAATTGCTGCATTCCCTTGACATTAGTAGGTATGGGAAAATTACGTATAGCCGACACCTTATCATGGACTACTTTAAGACCTTGGCTTGACACCATGAAACCCAAATATATTAATTCTGTTTTGAAAAATTCACACTTACTAATCTTTACCCTTAAGTTATGTTGTCTTAATCTCTGTAGTACTAGTTCTAACTTACGTAGATGTTCCTCTAAGGTGTTGGAAAAGATTACAAGATCATCCATATAGGCATGCAATATATCCCCTAACAAGTCTCCAAACACTATGTTAATCATTCTTGTAAAATGTTATAGGAGCACAACGTAAACCAAAAGGCATCCGTAAAAATTCATAATGTCCCCCTGGCTGTGCTGAAGGCTGTGTATGGGATACTATCTTCTTCTAATGATATCTGGTGAAAGCCTTTAAGTAAGTCCAAGCTGGTAAAATATTTATTCTGACCTAACAAAGACAAAATATCGTCAGTACATGGCACTGGGAATCGATCAGGGATCGTTTCCTCGTTTAGACGACGAAAGTCGACGCAGATACGCCATGTTCGATCTTTTTTCGGTACAACTATTAAAGGAAAATTATAAGGGCTATTTGATTTTCTAATGACTCCTTCCTCTAACATTTTACCTACTTCATCATTTATTTTATTCTGGAATTTCATAGGGAGTCTGTACGAGGGTACATATATAATTTTCTGTTTGTCTTTTAACCTTATTTGATGCTCGATCACATCTGTTTTTCCTAAGGATCCATCCGTAGTGGAAAAGACATCTGTATATTTATTTAAAAGTTCAAAAATTTTCTGCTGAATTTCTTCGTCTTGAATGTCCTTACTGATTTTATTTTTAATAGATCGTAAGAAGGGATTCATCCGCAACTGATTGAGAGTGATTGATTTCAGCAACGGTAAGAATACGATGTTATAAACTTCTACATCCAAGATATGTTGATTTTTGTGAATTACTGAAGTGTTATTTAAATGATTACAGACTTCGATATTACATTGCTGATGTGAGCCTACTGTATAAATAGCTTGTGTGACAGACAATCCGTTGGTTTTCAAAGTATCGGAAAGGATTAATATTTCAGATCCCGGTAGTGTTTTCTTTATTTGCACTATTAAATTCGAAGGTATGTTTGGTTCGATATATTGCGTGCAAGATGAATATTACGGGTGAACGAGAATTCTGCTGGGTCGCGTATATTATTTCTTTATTAGTGAGACAAGTTATTGGTTCTTCAACGTACGTTACGGTTACATTTGTCGTCTCCTTTTTATCCAAAACTGACTTTAAAGTATTAGAAGACTTATAAAATTTCCCTTTGATATACACGCCGTGCTTTGCAGGAGCTAAGATAATGTTTTGATTTCCCATAGATGGGTATCCTATAATTACAGCTGGATACATATTAATGTTTTTCACAACAACAAATGTATCGGCAAACGTGCGATTACCGACTCTGAACTGAATATGAGTTATGCCTATGACGTTTAATTCATTATTTCCTATACCTGAAAGTCTAATTCCTGATTTTTCAATCGGAAAGTTCGAAAACAACAAATGATGCGTCTTCAAATCCATAATATTACGTGGACTACCAGAGTCAAAAAATAACGTAAAGGACTTGTGTTCTAAATTTACAGCATATAAGGTTGGCCGTAACTCATTTTGGCTTATTATTGTATGAATTCGTTGCAAATCTACGGGAGCATGCACTGTTTTACTTAATTCGGCCGTGTGTTTCATAGGAAAATCTATTGTCTCACAATTATCTGATAAAACATTAAATTGATTATTCAATACTATTGATGTTGACATAAATGACCTTGACCCAACATCACTCTCTTCCCCTCTAGAGTTAACTATGTGGTATTTGCTTTGCTCTGCACATTCTGAAAATTAGGCTGACTTTGCGAGGTCTGGTTTGACGGGCCAGGCTCAGCGATATTTGAAGAAGTGTTTGTTTGTTTCGGACTCTGAACTGCATTGACATTTTGTTGTTTCTTCTTATTGTTAGAAATGAGGATTTTTCTTTTTATTTCCATATGGAACTGACTGTGGAATTGACTGTGTATTTCTAGGATATTGTTGTGTCTTACGCGCGTAACATTGACTATAAGAATGTGATCCTGTGTTGTGAACTGAACAAAATTTCGTTCTACAGTCTGCGCTTATGTGACCTTGACGTTTGCAGTTGTAACACGTCACTCCCGCTACTGGATTATTAATTACGTTCACTGTTTGTGGTTTTGTTTCATTCTTAGCAAAAACTTGAGTTAACACGGGATCGAGATCTGGACATTTGGACATGTGTTTCTTTATCTGTTTATAGACATCCAATTCCGTACTTGCAGGCATTAACTTCTTATCAAAGCACCGCACTAAAGCTTCAGGCAACATAAGTGTCATGCAAGTTAAATACATTAATCGTAAAAAATCTTTTACGGAGATATTATCGTTAGTAACCCAAGTGGAATTACCTAAAATGTCCTGATATTCGTTAAGCCTATCAGCTATGAGAGCTGCTCTCTCAACAACATTAAGCCGATTCATAGTGGCTTGATTAAGTGTATTTCGTAACGTTAACACTACATCCAAAGCTTCCTCACCCCCCATAGATCGCGCGTAACCTAACTTTGAAATCATCCCAAGTAACTGCTTCCTGAAATGAAACACCTCTTAAATACGCACTCGCATCCCCCTTAGAAAAATCTATAAAACTTTTAGCTTCTTGTAATTGTACAAAAGGATCAACGATTTGTTTGGCATTTAAATGGGCATCAACGGATGAAATCCATGACTCCACATTTTGTGGCAAGAACCCGTTGACACGGCCTTGAAAAGGAAGGATTGCTGACCTGGCATTTACAAGCGTCACAATTGGAGGAGGATAAGCCTGGCCTACACCACTAGGTCCAGGGGTAGGGCTGACAGGAGGAGCCATGACTGCTGTATGTTTTTTTTTTCTATCTCTTTGACCCCTTTCAATCCTATCAAAATATCTATATGAGTATAGACGCCCACTGCGTAAACGCATATGTATAATAAAATTCCCCCAACAATGTTACTAATCCCAATACATTTCCCCCCAAGAGTTTATGAAAGAAAAAGGAATTAGCACAAAGAAAGAAAAATTCTAAATGAGAATTCGGAGTTTCTTATAACAAAGTTTAGGAATTCACTCACCCCAGTAATAATTGACTAACGACTTGTGATAACTACACTTCACTGCCCAAACTGAAATGAATACAAAATCTCTGTACTTAGCTTTATATGAAGTCGACTCGTCGTCTCTCTCTCTCTCTCTCTCTCTCTCTCTTGATGTTTTGTTAGCGATGTCTCGTTCTAGTTTCTTGTTGTTTGTAGTTCTTCCTGGATATGTCTTGCAATAGTTGAATGCCAGTCCTTGGGTTTCCTAGGATGTTGATTGAAGATTCTATTTGTATACTAACATATGTTGGTGTTAGCATTTCCGTTGGACTTAGTCAAAATTGTAGATTCTTGTAGATAGTTTTGAGTTCTTGAAGATCTTTATCAGGTATTACAGCTTTTATGTTGAAGTCTTGAAGATATATCTCTGGTTTTACAGCTATTCATTTTGAAGTCTTGAAGATATTTCTCTGGTTTTACAGCTATTTATTTTGAAGTCTTGAAGATATTTCTCTAATTCTTAGAGTTTAATCGCTGTCTTAGAGTTTAACCGCTGTCTTTGAGTTTAATCGCTGCCACCATTTATTGG
>NC_090732.1:173680907-173683407 GCF_036898095.1 Palaemon carinicauda | reverse complement strand
CTTGCTCTTCCTTATATATGGGAGATGATATAAAATAGACTAGTAAACCCAAGCTATAAGTGCTGATTTTGAGGTTTATATTAAGTGAATTATATTTGGAATTTATAAAATATAAATAAACAATTCGTCCCCATTTCCTATTCCATGTTAGTTCTGATTATGTAGCTCATACCACAAATCATATATTTGGAATATAATAAAAGCACTCTATGCCATGCAATTTCATAGCAATATATTTTCCCATTAATCTTTAGGGCTTTGATTAAGAGATCAAAGTGCCCATCATAAAGAGAGAGAGAGAGAGAGAGAGAGAGAGGAGAGAGAGAGAGAGAGAGAGAGAGAGAGAGAGAGAGAGAGAGAGAGAGAGAGAGTTCTCTTGTTTTAGGACAGTCTAAATTGGATGATGTTTGTCTTGCTCATCCACTTTACTTTTGATCTACTTTAAAATCCTCTTAGATGATCGTCTTCATGTCAAAGTGGCTAAAATGGAAGGTTCTCTTCCTTGTAATCTATGCAAGTTTTAGGATGATATTATTAATATTATTATTATTATTATTATTATTATTATTATTATTATTATTATTATTATTATTATTATTATTTTTATTATTATTATTATTATTATTATTATCATTATTATTATTTATCATTATTATTATTATTATTATTATTATTATTATTATTATTATTATTATTATTATTATTATTATTATTATTATTGATGTTGTTGCTGTTATTGTTGTTGTTGTTGTTATAAGCTAAACTGAAAAAGCTGGATGCTATAAGACTAAGAGCTCGAACAGGAAAAAAATAGCACAGTGAGGAAAGGAAATAAGGAAACATATAATAGTGTACCAGAGATTATTATTATTATTATTATTATTATTATTATTATTATTATTATTATTATTATTATTATTATTATTATTATTATTATTATTACCTAAGCTATAGCCTTAGTTGAAAAAGCAGCATGCTATAAGCCCAAGGGCTCTAACAGGTAAAAATAGTCCAGTGAGGAATGGAAATGACACATATAACAGTGTGCCTGAGTGTATCTGAGAATATTATTATTATTATCATTATAATTATTATTATTATTATTATCATTTATCATCATCATCATCATCATTATTATTATTATTATTATTATTATTATTATTATTATTATTATTATTATCATTATTATTATAAGCCAACTAATTAGGCAGCAAAGACTCTCTCCATAAACACAAGGTGATTTTGTTTAATAAAGAATAAACTCTCTTTTCAAAAGGCTGGAAATAAACCTGGGTTAATGAGGAAGGTTTCAATCACAAAAGGACATTGCAGTAAAAAAAAAAAAAAAAAAAAAAAAAAAAAAAAAAAAAAAAAAAAAAGTTAAATGCAGCATCCGACCTCATTTAGAAGGGCAAGTAATTAAGGAGAAGACGAAAGGAAGTGAGTGGGAGTATACACACTTGAACAAAGCAGCCAGCACAATGGAATGGCTATAAATGAAAGGGGAGGTGCTCGTTTTTGCCTACTTCGTTTCCTCCTGGGTTTTCTTATGCCTCTTTCAGATCTTTTAAGGCCAGTGAAAGAGCTTCCTTGGTCTTTTCTTCGTTTTCCTTCGTGTGGGTGTGTGAGTGTTTCTGTATACAGACTGTGTATGTGTCCTGAATATTTATCCCAGTTCTAAATTTTATTCCACTAAGAAATACTTCAATCTTTTTGGGGATCTTGATACATTATTGATTCAACTAAGAAATATTTTAATCTTTTTTGGAATTCTAATACATTATTGATAATTTTTTCTTCGGAGATTTTTATATTTTAATTCCACTAAGAAATACTTTAATCTTTTTTTTTTGGATCTTGATACATTATTGATTCCACTACGAAATATTTTAATCTTTTTTGGAATCTTAATACATTATTGATGATTTTTTTCTTCGGAGATTTTTATGTCAGTTCCACTTCATTATATATTATCTGAAAATATTTTTATCTGAAAAATTACATTTTTATATTCAAATAGTTGGATTAAGTTTATCTTCCAATTTATATTTATGATGTATTAAATCTCTCTCTCTCTCTCTCTCTCTCTCTCTCTCTCTCTCTCTCTCTCTCTCTCTCTGAAGAATAATGAAAAATTTACACCAATGTTTCAAAATTATATTATTCCTATTATAATTATCATTACTGGGTAAGCCGCAATCTTCATATATATATATATATATATATATATATATATATATATATATATATATATATATATCAATCTTCATATATATATATATATATATATATATATATATATATATATATATATATATATATATATTTATATATATAAATATATATATGTATATATATATATATATATATATATATATATATTCATACATATATATAAACATATATATATATATATATATATATATATATATATATATATATAAATTTATATATAGGAAAAGGAAGACGTTATAATCCCTATAAGGACTCCAATGACGAA
>NC_090732.1:173670907-173673407 GCF_036898095.1 Palaemon carinicauda | reverse complement strand
GTGTACTTATGTATCAAATGGCTGGTAGGCAATATGACATACATCTGTTAGATATTATGGTCTAATTATTCTCCAGATTAGAAGCTAATGAGTACCCATATATTAATGACACGTATTACAATCCTTAACCCTTCTCTCTCTCTCTCTCTCTCTCTCTCTCTCTCTCTCTCTCTCTCTCTCTCTCTCTCTCTCTCTCTCTCTCGCGATTGATTAAATGAAGTAATAATACATTTGGAAGCATTAGGTTATTTTTCCAGTGTGATATTTGATACAAAGATTATACGATATGAATATTCAAAATATCAGATATTTGTAAAGGTTATTGGAAGTTCCATTTCAAAATTAAGTAAAAAAAAAACACACACACACACAAAATTCAAAGGATACAATTATACTAAAGTTATCTCAATTTCAAACTGATCGTACTTTCCTGAGGGTACACTCGGCCACACTATTTTATCTTATTTCTCTTGCTCATTTTTTTTAAGTTTTCAGTTTATATATGAAAGATTTATTTTAAAGTTGTTTCTATTCTTAGAATATTTTATTTCCATTGTTCATTACTTCTCGTGTATTTCATTCATTTCCTTATCTCCTTTCCTCACTAGGCTAATTTTCCCTGTTGGAGCCCTTGTTCTTATATCATCCTGCTTTTCCAACTAGTGTTGTAGTTTAGCTGATAATAGTAATAATAATAATAACAATAATGAATAATAATGATAATAATAATAATAATAATAATAATAATAATAATAATAATAATAATAATAATAATAATAATAATAAATGATGATAAATAAATATAAATACTGAATAATAACAACAACAATAATGATGAAAATAATAATAATTATACTGTAATAATAATAATAATAATAATAATAATAATAATAATAAAAACAATAATATTAATAATAAAAATAATAATAATAACAACAACACCTTTCTACATATACACTCTCACGTCAATAACAAAATACAGTGCAAACATAAGCACTAGCAGATATCAAAAGGAAGGCCCCCTAAATATATATCTTAAAGAACATAGGGAAATAGAGACTAAACTGCCTTTATTTCTACTCTCTGAAATAAATGGGATTTATTTCAGGACTGAGTCTGCCCTGATGGTAGCATTTATCTCTCTGAGCTCGAGAGATTAATTCGTCTGTTTCATTTCTCCCAACGAATTTCCTTTTATGACTGAGGATATATCATGGGGGAAGTTGTTATATAAGATATGAATTGTAAATGGTAGGTTTATCTCTCTCTCTCTCTCTCTCTCTCTCTCTCTCTCTCTCTCTCTCTCTCTCTCTCTCTCTCTCTCTCTCTCTCACTTGAGATCCGTGTTAATGAATATGGAAATATAATTTCACTGTAAAATAAAAAGCATTGGTTTTAACTGTCAAAATATCTAGTCGTTCATTTAAACTATATAAGAAAACCTAAATAAATACTGACTAACAATTAAATATTTACATAAACACACGAACGCAAACGTTCTAAAGCCTTAAACATAAGCTATAGTCCATTTCTTTTAGCGAGGCAGATTTGCACCGACTCGTAGGGGTGCCCTTTTAGCTCGAAAAGTTTACTGATCCCTGATTGGTTGGACGAGATAATTCTATCCAATCAGCGATCAGGAAACTTTTCCGAGCCAAAATGGCACCGCTGCGAGTCGGTGCAAATCTGCCTCGCTAAAAGAAATGGCTTATAGTTACAACTCGAAAAGCTATGAAAAGAATAATGATGAGAGTAACACCTAGAGACAGAAAAAGAGCAGCATGGATACGAGAGCAAACTGAATCAGAGGGTATTCTGACAACATGTAAGAAAAAGGAGGATAAGCATAGGATGGAGAGCTTTTTGGTAAACAAAATGAGATTATGAAAAGTAAAATGCCACTTTCTATAAATAGAAAATATTAAATCAGATTCTCTTACCAACAAAAGCTAGTTAGAACTTACAACTTAAGAGCTATGGGTAGGACATATAATGAGAATGACAGATAAGAAATGGAAATTAAGAATAAAAGTATGGATCCCTAGAGATTCCAAAAGAAGCAGAGGAAGGAAGAGAAGACGATGGATTGCTGAACTAAAAAAGTTTGCGCTTATGGACTGGCATAGAGAAAAAAAAATTAAACAGACAAGAGGATGGACATGTCTGAGGCCTTTATTCAGCACTAGACTAGTAATGACTGATGATATATATATATATATATATATATATATATATATATATATATATATATATATATACATATATATGTATATATATAATATGTATATATATTCAGTATATATATATATATATATATATATATATATATATATATATATATATATATGAATAGAAATTACTGGGAAAAGTGATGCTCAGATCCAAGGAAAAGGAAATAGAAAACATAAGACTTAATCTCACATTTTTCACTTCATTTTTACTGTGAGTCTTTTACGCATATAAATAAAGATATATATATACAGTATATATATATATATAT
>NC_090732.1:173658407-173665907 GCF_036898095.1 Palaemon carinicauda | reverse complement strand
CTTGTTAATAGTTTATATAGGACATATCTGTTTTGACGTTGTTACTGTTTTTAGAATGATTTATTGTTAATTTATTCTCATCATTTATCTATTTCCTTATTTCCTTTCCTCACTGGGCTATTTTTCCCTATTGGAGCTCTTGAGCTTATAGCATCTTGCTTTTCCAACTAGGATTGTAGCTTGGCTAATAATAATAATAATAATAATAATAATAACAATAATAATAATAATAATAATAATAATAATATTTGTGACCATTTAAATACTTACTATACTCAATTTTTTTTAATGAGGCACATTTACACCGACTCTCAGCGGTGCCCTTTTTTCTCGGAAAAGTTTCCTGCTATCTGATTGGTTAGAATTATCTTGCACAACCAATCAACGATCAGGAAACTTTTCCGAGCTAAAAGGGCACCCTGCGAGCCCATGAAAATCTGCCTCACTAAAATGAATTGACTATAGTATATACGTTTATAAGTAATTATATAGCAGAATGTTGCTGCAGTCATTGTATTTAACAAACTATTTAATAGGGTTATGATGGCCTATAGGAAGCGTCCCTGTCTAGCGCTCGCCGGACTGGGGTTCGAGTCCCAATCAAACTCATTAGTTCCTTTGGTCACTGCAACCTTACCATCCTTGTGAGTTAAGGATAGTGGGTTTGAGGAAACCAGTAGATATACCTGAGGAGTCATATGCAGCCATTGCCTGGCCCTCACTGGTCCTAGCTTGGATGGAGAGAGGCTTGGGCGCTGATCATATATAAATATGGTCAGTCTCTGGGGCATTGTTCTGCTAGTTATGGCAATCTCACTGTCCCATGCCTCTGCCATTCATGAGCAGCCTTTAAACTATGTGTGATACTTTAGATTGGTGGAAAGGTTTGTGTATCGCCAAAATCAGCAAATTTGTACTAGTCAGGGCCACCCATACTAGGTTGGTTTGCTATGAGCTAGCAGATAAAAGTCTCCCACCATCACCAATCCGCAGTTGGCCAGTTTGGTGATGAAAACTGGCCAAACGCAGGACATGAATAGAGACATGCCGAGGCCTTTGTCCAGCAGTAGACTACAAATAGTCGCATTTGTTGTTGTTGTTGTTGTTGTTGTTGTTGTTGTTATGATATTGAAAATTTATTATGTATAAATCTCAAAATAATACCCGGAACAGAGTATACTATGGATGGACCCAAAAACCTTTTTTTAGTTCATAAATAATTTTTGTATTCCATAAATTTCTTATGTATTCAGAAAAAGAAACCCATTTTTTAAAATTATGAATCTCAAAATAATACTCGGAACAGAATATACTATGGTTGACCCAAAAACCTTTTTTTTAGTTCATAAATAATTTCTGTATTCCATAAATTACTCATGTATTCAGAAAGAGAAACCCATTTTTTCAAATTATGAATCACAAAATAATACTCGAAACAGAATATACCATGGATAAACCCAAAAACCTTATTTTAGTTCATAAATAATTTCTGTATTCCATAAATTTCTCATAATTTCAGAAAGAGAAACCCAGTTTTTTAGATTATAAATCTCAAAATAATACCCGTAACAGAATATACTATGGATGACCCAAAACCTTTTTATGGTTCATAAATATTAACTTCTGTATTCCATAAATTTCTCACGTATTCAGAAAACAGAATCAAGTACCCCATAAATTCATTATTCAATTCTAGAGCAGTCATTTAAAACTTCTACCAGTACTAATGTATGTTATTCAATATGCATACAGAGTTTGAATAATTAATAAGTGTATACCGGATATGGTTGTTCTTGCTAATATAAATGTTAAATGTAAATTCATACATGGAAATTATAAGTTATAATTTTATTTGATTAATTTACTAGTGGACGCGACCCGTCAAAATGACTGTTAAATATTTAGATAGATATATACAAACACACAGATTCACCCCCTCCCAACCCCTTTCCGTTTCCTAACTACAACAACCTAGTTTGGGCAATTTGTGGGAGATTGTTGTTTTCCGAGTGGTTGCTGTTCGGCTTGATAAATAAAATCGTAATATATATATATATATATATATATATATATATATATATATATATATATATATATACATACATACATATATATATATATATATATATATATATATATATATATACAAATATATACATATATATATATATATATATATATATATATATACATATATATGCATGTATATATACATATACATATATATGTATATATATATATATAGATATATACATATACATATATATATATATATATATATATATATATATATATATATATATGTATGTATATATATAAATATATATATTAATATATATGTATATATATACATATATATATATATATATATATATATATATATATATATATATATATATACATATATATAGAAATATATATATATATATATATATATATATATATATATATATATATATATATATATACATATAACTTGCTCCTTATCCTTCAAGGGAAATAATATTTAGGAAATTCATTTCATACTTCTTCACGTTAATTAATATTTTATTTTTCCTGTCTGTTTTCTTTTAGTCTGATTGAAAATCTAACATGGATGAACGCTCAGATAACCTATGCACATCTACTGAAGTAAAAACATATCGACATCTCCATATTTTTTCTAGTTTTACAGTAACTTAAATAGTCAATCATTCTGACATGCACGTTATGTTTGATATTCTGCAACATAAAATGACACAGATAAGGTATATTAGCCGAAAAAGTACTTTAGAAGGAATAAATCCTATGGCTTGGGCATGCTCTTCGCACTTCCCAAGAGAAATTAGTTCACTAAACTTTCAGCTGGGCTTCACTAGGCACTAGAAGAGTTGGAAGACCTAGGCCTACATGGCTGAGGGCTATGAAGCGTGAAGATGAATGCAGAAGTATTGATTCAAAAGCTAAGATAAAGACGACTGGCGAAATCTAACCGAAGCCCTTAGCGGCAATAGGCGTAGGAGAAGATGATCGCCAGACTGGGGTTCATGTCCCGCTCAAAATTGTTAGTTCCTTTGGTATCTGAAACCTCACCATCCTTGTGATCTAAGGAAGGGGGGCTGGGGAGCCTAAATGTCTACCTGATGACTCATCAGTAGCTATTGCCTGGCCCTCCATAGTCCTAGCTTGGGTGGAAAGCAGTTGGGGCTGATCATATCTATTTATGGTCAGTCTCTAGGGCATTGTCCTGCTTGCTAGGGTAATGTCACTGTCCCTTGCCTCTTCCAGGACTTTTGGTAAATACCGTACAACTCAGAGCAAGACTTTTGCTGAATACCGTACACCTCCGAACAAGACTTTTAGTAAATACTGTACACCTCAGAGCAAGACTTTTGTTAAATACTGTACACCTCTAAGAAAGACTTTTAGTAAATACTGTACACCTCAGAGCAGCATGTAGAAAACCCCTCTACAGAATCTTATGGCCACAGTAAACATAGACACTTGGGGTTAAAAAGAAAGTAAATATTACCTTGCAAAGGAGAGTGTGAAAACCCAGCGAAACTTACTGTTATGCTTCGCAAACCAAGAGGAGTAAGAAAATGGCAGTTGAACAGAGGGGAGAATGTTTTATCCTGCGCTTAACTACGCAATAAAAATGGGAAGAACAATGTTAAAAGTTTATTTTACCACGTATACTTTTTATGACCTGCAGGATAATTTTACTTGCAAGGGGGAGAGTGTTGAGTATAGATTCTTTATATTTATCATTATGGTAGTAGATCTAGATAGCATGTGATTATAGAATAAGTGTGTGTATATATATATATATATATATATATATATATATATATATATATATATATATATATATATATATATCCGTGTGTGAGAGTATTTACGTATATATACACATATATACTCATATATACATATATATATGTATGTTTGTGGAATATATGCATATACATACATAATACATATTTGCATATATACAGTATATATATATATATATATATATATATATATATATATATATATATATATATATATACACATATACATATATATATATTTAACCATATTGAAACAGATAGACATTAACGATAAAAGATTGGGTCACCAGAGATTACAAAAGAAGCAGGGTAAAGAAGAGAAAACGATGGATTGACGAACTAAAAAAATGGCAGGTGTAAACGAGCATAGAAACACCATAAACAGACGCGAGTGGAAGGACAATTTTGAGGCCTTTGTCCTGCATGGCTGATGATGATGATGATGATGATGATGAAGATATACTGTATATAAAAGTCAGATGTATATGCAACATTAAATCCAATCTATAATAAAAAATAACTTTCATTTACAAACGATTATTACTCTACATTATAAAATATTGGATCAATAGAGATTACAAAAGAAGCAGGGTGAGGCAGAGAAGACGATGGATTGACGAACTAAAAAAATGGCAGGTGTAAACGAGCAAAGAAACACCATAAACAGACGTGAGTGAAAGGACATGTCTGAGGCCTTTGTCCTGCAGTGGAAATGTTGTGGCTAAGATGATAATGATGATGATGATGAAAATATATATGTGTCTATATATATATATATATATATATATATATATATATATATATATATATATATATATATATATAAATATATATATATATATATATATATATATATAAATATATATATATATATATATATATATATATATATATATATATATATATACATATATATACATATATATATATATATATATATATATATATATATATATATATATATATAATCACCACATAAAACATTACAACCAATCTATAATAAAAAATAACTTTCATTTACAAACGATTATTACTTTACATTCTCCCCCTTGTTCATATTGCTGCATAAATTGACTTCAGAGATCATTTTGGGAGAAAACTCTCCTCCTCTACGTCAGATATTTCCACCTAAAACATAGCCACCCTTCTGCCATGGACGGCTTCCCGTCTCCCCTTGACTAGATTATGTTTTTGCCAAGAGGGACCGACTAATTTAATTCGGGCTTCGGTTGATCTAGAAATCAAAAGCCTTGATAAGAGGATCATGAGAAAGGAAGCGTCATGAGGGGGATGTATGAGGGCTCCTGAAATTCGGTTACGCTTGACTGGTGCTGTGAATAATCACGTCAGTGATGCCGTTTGGAACTTTTCGGATTGTATCCTGAGGATATTTTGTGAACCTTCAGAAATTGAATAATCAGGTCAATAATGCTGTTTTGCTTTTGGGTTACATTCTTTGCTTGGGATATTTTGTGAACTTCAGAAATTGAATAATCAGGTCAATGATGTTGTTTTGCTCTTGGATTACATTTTTGCTTAGGATATAGGATATTTTGTGAAATTCAGAAATTGAATAATCAGGTCAATAATGTTGTTTTACTCTTGGATTACATTTTTGCTTTGGATATAGGATATTTTGTGAGCCTTCAGAAATTGCATAATCATATCAATAATGTTGTTTTGCTTTTGGATTACGTTCTTTGCTTGGGATAATTTGTGAACTTCAGAATTGGGATAAGCACATCAATAATGTTATTTTGCTTTTGGATTATATTATTTGCTTAGGATATTTTGTGTAATTCAGAAATTGAATAATCGGGTCAATAATGTTGTTTTACTTTTGGATTACATTCTTTGCTTAGGATATTTTGTGAACTTCAGAAATTGAATAATCAGGTCAATGATGTTGTTTTGCTTTTGGATTACATTGTTTGCTTTTTTTGTGAACTTCAGATATTGAATAATCACATCAATGATGTTGTTTTGCTTTTGGATTAAATTTTTGCTTAGGATATAGGATATTTTGAGAACTTCAGAAATTGAATAATCATATCAATAATGTTGTTTTGCTTTTGGATTACATTTTATCCTTAGGATGTTTTGTGAACTTCAGAAATTGAATAATCACATCAATAATGCTGTTTTGCTTTTGGATTACATTCTTTGCTTAGGATATTTTGTGAACCTTCAGAAATTGAATAATCATATCAATAATGCTGTTTTGTTTTTGTATTACATTCTTTGCTTAGGATATAGGATATTCTGTGAAATCCAGAGCTTCTAAGTTTTGTAGTTTTGTCAATCATAGAGAAAGTGGGAAACATTGTGTGAATCTCTTGCTTGAGGGTACACTCGGGCACACTACTCTATCTTATTTATCTTCCTGTTTTTTCATAGTTTATATAAAAAATATATATTTTAATGATATTACTGTTGTTAAAGTGTTCTATTTTAAATGTTTATTTTTATTCAGTTCCTTGTCTTCTTTCCTCACTGGGGGATTTTTCCATGTTGGAGCCCTTGGGCTTAAAGCATCCTGCCTTTCCAGCAAAGGTTGTAGATTTAATAATAATAATAATAATAATAATAATAATAATAATAATAATAATAATAATAATAATAATAATAATAATAATAATAATAATAATAATAATAGGATACTTGATAAGAGGAGAGAGAGAGAAAGAGAGAATATTTGTCCTTTTATCTTTATTTTTCAGAAATGTATTATTCAATCATACCTTACACCACTTGAGAGAGAGAGAGAGAGAGAGAGAGAGAGAGAGAGAGAGAGAGAGAGAGAGAGAGAGAGAGAGAGAGAGAGAGAGAGAGAATCATTAAATTTGATTTTTCAGAATCAAAATAATATTCAATTTTACTGGAGAGAGAGAGAGAGAGAGAGATCTAGGAACATCTATCGTTTTAATTTGATTTTTCAAGAGAGAGAGAGAGAGAGAGAGAGAGAGAGAGAGAGAGAGAGAGAGAGAGAGAGAGAGAGAGAGAGAGAGAGAGAGAGAGAGAGAAACGAATATTCAACGCAGGACGAAATGAATGCAAATTATTCTTCATTTGTGAGGCAGGAAAGTTGGATCCTCTCAGCAGAAAGGGCTGTTTTGTAATGTTGGTAAATGCAAATTCCCGGAAACATACGACGTCATAGGTTACAGGACCCCGCTGTAATTCGCCATGCACGTACAGGCCATAAAATGTCCTTAAAAATGGATTACGTTCAGCTGCGGAGCCGAGAGAACGGAATCGGGAAATTGAAAAAATAAAAAAAAAAAAAAAAAAAAACAGAATCACATTTCTCAGGAAACCAGAATTAATATACGAGGTTTCAAACTTTTGAAGGTTTGAAACTTTAACTTAAAAATAAGGTTTTAAGACTTTAACTTAAAAATAAGGTTTTAAAACTTTAACTTAAAAATAAGGTTTTAAGACTTTAACTTAAAAATAAGGTTTTAAAACTTTAATTTAAAAATAAGGTTTTAAAACTTTAAAAAATGTATTACGTTGAGCTGCGGAGACGAGAGAAATGAATCGGAAAATTAAAAAAAAAAAAAAAAAAAAAAAAAAAACAGAATCACATTTCTCAGGAAACCAGAATTAATATACAAGGTTTTAAACTTTTTAAGGCTTTAAAACTTTAAATTAAAAATGAGGTTTTAAAGCTTTTAAAAATGGA
>NC_090732.1:173650269-173652769 GCF_036898095.1 Palaemon carinicauda | reverse complement strand
TCTCTTTTCCTTTTGGACGTTTGTGTTTCTAACGCGTCTTTTAATTACCTCTATAAACAAGGGTTTTTATTTTTGGATTTTCAGTTACGAGTAAAATGACTTTAAAAAAATACTTAAAATTGGTTGTAAGAAGACTTGGCTTTTAGTGATTATCAAGGGACTTGACCAGTTAATTAATTAATTATTTAATTAATTAGCTTTGCAAGCATCAGACATAACAAATGCAGCCGTTTCTAGCCCACTGCAGGACAAAGGCCTCAGACATTTCAGTTCATGTCTGGCCAATGAGGATTGGTGATGGACCTGCCCAGTTAATTATTGATTAGTTAATTAATTAGCTTTGGAAAGCATCAGTACATCAACAAATGCAGCCGTTTCTAGTCCACTGCGGGACAAAGGCCTCAGATATTTCTAATTCACGTTTGGAGTTTGGCCAGTTTTCATCACCACGCTGTGCAATGCAGATTGGTGATGGTAGGAGATTTTCGTCTGTTCGCTCACGGCAAATCAACCTAGTATGGGTGACCCTGACTAGTACAGCTTTGCTGATCATGGCGATACGCAAACCCTATCCCTTCGTTAAGGTATCGCTACTCAGAAAGGCATGAGAAAAGATTATAATTCGCTGTAAGCTCCCTATTATTATTATTATTATTATTATTATTATTATTATTATTATTTTATTATTATTATTACTTGCTAAGCTACAACCTGGTTTGAAAAGCGGGATGCTGTAAGGCCAGGGGCTCCAACAGGGAAAATAGCTCAGTGAGGAAAGGAAGCAAAGAAAAATGAAATATTTTAAGAAGAGCAAAAAGATTAAAATAAACAATCGGATTTATACATTAAATAAACATATTTACGGATGTTGGTTTTAAAAAGGTGTTTTTAAAAATAGTTAATGCTATTTTTTTACTATTCCTTCATCCCATTATGGTTTTGGTCTTGATGGAAATATCAGTAAAAAAAAAAAAAAAAAAAAATCATGTTTGCTTTAAAAAAGGTGTGTTTTTAAAATAGTTCATCCTATTTTATTACTATTTCTTTACCCCGTTATGGTTTTGGTCTTGATGAAAATATCAGTATAAAAAAAAAAAAAAAAAAAAAAGAAAAAAAAAAAAAAAAATTCATGCTTGCCTTAAAAAGGTGTTTTTAAAAATACTTAATCCTATTTCATTACTATTCCTTATCCCATTATGGTTTTGGTCTTGATGGAAATAACAGTTATAAAAAAAAAAATAATAATGATAATAAAAGTATAATCCATGTTTTTACCCTGGGTCACAACTATTAAAACAAAAGAAAACCTGTATCAAATACATCCTATAAAATATATCTCGCGAAAATCTCATTTCTTCCCATTATGCAGCCCTTTTCCAACTAGGGTTATAGCTTGGCTAATAATAATAATAATAATAATAATAATAATAATAATAATAAAATAATAATATAATAACAACTTATATAGTCTGCTTTTCCAACTAGGGTTGTAGCTAAGCTAATAATAATAATAATAATATTAATAATAATAATAATAATAATAATAATAATAATAATAATAATAATAACAAAAAAAACAACTTATATAGTCTGCTTTCCAACTAGGGTTGTAGCTCCTCTAATAATAATAATAATAATAATAATAATAATAATAATAATAATAATAATAATAATAATAACCACTTAGAGCATACTGCTTTTCCAACTAAGTTGTAGCTTGGCTAATAATAATAATAATAATAAAATAATAATAATAATAATAATAATAATAATAATAATATAATCACCCCTTAGAGCATACTGCTTTTCCAACTAGGATTGTAGCTTGGCTAATAATAATAATAATAATAATAATAATAATAATAATAATAATAATAATAATAATAATCACCCCTTAGAGCATACTGCTTTTCCAACTAAGATTGTAGCTTGGCTAATAATAATAATAATAATAATAATAATAATAATAATACTAATAATAATAATTATAATAATAATTATAATAATAATAATAATAATAATAATATTAATAATAATAATAATAATAATAATAACCACTTAGAGCATACAGCTTTTCCAACTAGGATTGTAGCTTGGCTAATAATAATAATAATAATAATAATAATAATAATAATAATAATAATAATAATTATAATAATAATTATAATAATAATAATAATAATAATAATATTAATAATAATAATAATAACAATAAAAACCACTTAGAGCATACTGCTTTCCAACTAGGATTGTAGCTTGGATAATAATAATAATAATAATAATAATAATAAAATAATAATAATAATAATAATAATAATAATAATAATAACAACAATAATAATAATAATAATAAAGTATAATTCACGTTTTCACCTTAAGTCACAACTATAAAATAAAAGCAAACGCAAATTAAATACATCCCATTCAATAAATCCCGCGGAAAAATCTCCGGCATGCGTCTCATTTCTTCGCCCCCGGAGACAAATGAAACAATAACGCG
>NC_090732.1:173640269-173642769 GCF_036898095.1 Palaemon carinicauda | reverse complement strand
TATGATATATATTATACATTTACATATATATGTAGTTTATATATATATATATATATATATATATATATATATATATATATATATATACAAATACATATATATGTAGTTTTATTTTACTACATTATGAAAACGACTTAATTTCTTTCCAACACTTATATAAAATAAAAATAACAATGGAAAATATAAGTAGCATTATGACAGCACAAATTGCAACCATTTCCCCACAAGAGATAACTGAAATAAAACAATGTATTAAAAGATTACTATTATTTATAAAAGAAAGACGGTTTCCATGGCAACTTCTTGTGACTTAAGACTGCCTCGTCAGCATTATTACCATTTAAGGGAGAAGAGACCAAGCAAATGGAGATCTAACGGACTGGTGTTCGAGTCCCGCTCAAGGTCAATAGTTTCTTGTAGTGTCTGCAACCTTACTATCCTTGTGAGCTAAGGATGGAGGGTCTGGGGGAGCCTATAGGTCTACCTGCTGATGTCAGCAGCCGCCATTGCTTGGGCCTTCCTGGTCCGAACAGTCTCCATCTACCCCTCACCTACTCATTCAAATATGGCATTCGAGTACTCTCTCTTATAGTTTCATTTCTAATCCTGTCCAGATTAATACAGTAACATATTTTCCATACAAAAAGGAAAGTTTTCGGAGTTATCCTCCAGCGAAATATAAATGTCCTAGCTGTGAGGAATACCTTTGGAAAATCATATGTTACACAACAACAACAAAAATGAGCAGAAAAATCATTTTCAGTGTTTTGACTCCATTTCCCAGCGACGGAAAGGAACAGGAAACGAGATAAGGAAAACCATTAGGAAATGAGGGAATATTTTATGACAGAAACACAGAAGAAGAAAAAGAAAACGGAGCAAAACGTGAACACAAAGAATTGCTGAAGACATTCAAGAAAAGTTTCACCTGGAGAATACAGGGAATGTATTCAACACTTCAAAGGTTTAAAGGTCACTAATGCATGGCAGAGGCAGGGGAGAGTACAAAGCCCTAGAGACTGATCATATATATATATATATATATATATATATATATATATATATATATATATATATATATATATATATATATATAGGTGTGTATATATATATATATATATATAGGTGTGTATATATATATATATATATATATATATATATATATATATGTATGTATATATATATATATATATATATATATATATATATATATATATATATATATTTAGAAATTTATATATATGTGTGTATATATATATATATATATATATATATATATATATATATATATATATATATATTTATATATATACATTTCTATGTGTCTATATATATATATTTATATATATATATATATATATATATATATATATATATATATATATATATATATATATATATATATATATATATATATATATAATCAGCCTTAATATCCTCTCTCCAGCCAAGCTAGTGGTTATCACTTTAAAGGTAGCTCATGAAGTGCAAACACAAGAGACAATTACAAAGCCTTAGATACTGACCATATATACATAGGATCAGCGTTCAAGCCCCTCTCCAAGCAAGCTAGGACCGGGAAGGGCAAAACAATGGCTGCTGATAACAGATAGACCTTTAGGCTCCCCCAAAACCGTCCATCAATATCTCACAAGGATGGTGAGGTTACAGATTATTATAATTATTATCATTACTAGCCAAGCTACTACTCCAGTTGGAAAAGCAAGATGCTATAATCCCAAGGGCTCCAATAGGGAAAAATAGCCTAGTGAGGAAAGGAAATAAGGAAATAAATAAATGATGAGAACAAGTTAACAATAAATCATTCTAAAACAGTAACAGCGTCAAAACAGATATGTCATATATAAACTATAAAAAGACTCATGTCCGCCTGGTCAACATAAAAACATTTGCTCCAACTTTGAACTTTTGAAGCTCTACTGATTCAACTACCCGATCATTCCACAACTTGGTCACAGCTGGAATAAAACTTCTAGAATACTGTGTAATATTGAGCCTCATGATGGAGAAGGCCTGGCTATTATAATTAACTGCCTGCCTAGTATTACGAACAGGATAGATTTGTCCAGGGAGATCTGAATGTAAAGGATGGTAGGAGTTATGGAAAATCTTATGCAACATGCATAATATAACTATCGAGCTTGAGCGTGACTCGAACCCCAGTCCGGCAGATTGCCACATCTTCGGGGTCCACCTACACTATGTAGCCCAGAAAATTAGGTGGACGCTTTTTTCTGAGATGATCTTTTCTGATGAAAACTTACTTTCCTGGCTTACGTAAATGTTTGTTAGCCAGAGGTAAAGTGATAACCATAAGATGGAGAACTTTTGATAATCAAAATTGCGAAAAGTAAAATGCCACTTTCTCTAAAAAGAAAAGTATTGATTAAGATGGTCCACCATTATTAACTTATGCCTCAGAAACTTGGTTGCCACATTTTCCGTCTTCTGGGTCCACCTACATTATGTAGCCCACAAA